>NW_027443249.1:0-52692 GCF_048569485.1 Anomaloglossus baeobatrachus | reverse complement strand
CTTGCATCTGTTATAGTTTTGGAGAAAAATGGTGTTCATTTCATGTATGCGCGAAATGCCTTAAAAAATGGCTTTAAAATGATTTGGAGCATGGAGACGATTATCTCGGGATTGCAATATAACCAAACAAAACTTTTAGTGGATTTCTACTTATTTTATTAAATATCATCTCCACCAAACAGGACAAGCTTGCATCTGTTATAGTTTTGGAGAAAAATGTGTTCATTTCATGTATGCGCGAAATGCCTTAAAAATGGCTTTAAAATGGATTTGAGCATGGAGACGATTATCTCGGGATTGCAATATAACCAAACAAAACTTTTAGTGGATTTCTACTTATTTTATTAAATATCATCTCCACCAAACAGGACAAGCTTGCATCTGTTATAGTTTTGGAGAAAAATGTGTTCATTTCATGTATGCGCGAAATGCCTTAAAAATGGCTTTAAAATGGATTTGGAGCATGGAGACGATTATCTCGGGATTGCAAGATAACCAAACAAAACTTTTAGTGGATTTCTACTTATTTTATTAAATATCATCTCCACCAAACAGGACAAGCTTGCATCTGTTATAGTTTTGGAGAAAAATGTGTTCATTTCATGTATGCGCGAAATGCCTTAAAAATGGCTTTAAAATGGATTTGGAGCATGGAGACGATTATCTCGGGATTGCAAGATAACCAAACAAAACTTTTAGTGGATTTCTACTTATTTTATTAAATATCATCTCCACCAAACAGGACAAGCTTGCATCTGTTATAGTTTTGGAGAAAAATGTGTTCATTTCATGTATGCGCGAAATGCCTTAAAAATGGCTTTAAAATGGATTTGGAGCATGGAGACGATTATCTCGGATTGCAAGATAACCAAACAAAACTTTTAGTGGATTTCTACTTATTTTATTAAATATCATCTCCACCAAACAGGACAAGCTTGCATCTGTTATAGTTTTGGAGAAAAATGTGTTCATTTCATGTATGCGCGAAATGCCTTAAAAATGGCTTTAAAATGGATTTGGAGCATGGAGACGATTATCTCGGATTGCAAGATAACCAAACAAAACTTTTAGTGGATTTCTACTTATTTTATTAAATATCATCTCCACCAAACAGGACAAGCTTGCATCTGTTATAGTTTTGGAGAAAAATGTGTTCATTTCATGTATGCGCGAAATGCCTTAAAAATGGCTTTAAAATGGATTTGGAGCATGGAGACGATTATCTCGGGATTGCAAGATAACCAAACAAAACTTTTAGTGGATTTCTACTTATTTTATTAAATATCATCTCCACCAAACAGGACAAGCTTGCATCTGTTATAGTTTTGGAGAAAAATGTGTTCATTTCATGTATGCGCGAAATGCCTTAAAAATGGCTTTAAAATGGATTTGGAGCATGGAGACGATTATCTCGGGATTGCAAGATAACCAAACAAACTTTTAGTGGATTTCTACTTATTTTATTAAATATCATCTCCACCAAACAGGACAAGCTTGCATCTGTTATAGTTTTGGAGAAAAATGTGTTCATTTCATGTATGCGCGAAATGCCTTAAAAATGGCTTTAAAATGGATTTGGAGCATGGAGACGATTATCTCGGGATTGCAAGATAACCAAACAAAACATTTAGTGGATTTCTACTTATTTTATTAAATATCATCTCCACCAAACAGGACAAGCTTGCATCTGTTATAGTTTTGGAGAAAAATGTGTTCATTTCATGTATGCGCGAAATGCCTTAAAAATGGCTTTAAATGGATTTGGAGCATGGAGACGATTATCTCGGGATTGCAAGATAACCAAACAAAACTTTTAGTGGATTTCTACTTATTTTATTAAATATCATCTCACCAAACAGGACAAGCTTGCATCTGTTATAGTTTTGGAGAAAAATGTGTTCATTTCATGTATGCGCGAAATGCCTTAAAAATGGCTTTAAAATGGATTTGGAGCATGGAGACGATTATCTCGGGATTGCAAGATAACCAAACAAAACTTTTAGTGGATTTCTACTTATTTTATTAAATATCATCTCCACCAAACAGGACAAGCTTGCATCTGTTATAGTTTTGGAGAAAAATGTGTTCATTTCATGTATGCGCGAAATGCCTTAAAAATGGCTTTAAAATGGATTTGGAGCATGGAGACGATTATCTCGGGATTGCAAGATAACCAAACAAAACTTTTAGTGGATTTCTACTTATTTTATTAAATATCATCTCCACCAAACAGGACAAGCTTGCATCTGTTATAGTTTTGGAGAAAAATGTGTTCATTTCATGTATGCGCGAAATGCCTTAAAAATGGCTTTAAAATGGATTTGGAGCATGGAGACGATTATCTCGGATTTTGCAAGATAACCAAACAAAACTTTTAGTGGATTTCTACTTATTTTATTAAATATCATCTCCACCAAACAGGACAAGCTTGCATCTGTTATAGTTTTGGAGAAAAATGTGTTCATTTCATGTATGCGCGAAATGCCTTAAAAATGGCTTTAAAATGGATTTGGAGCATGGAGACGATTATCTCGGTATTGCAAGATAACCAAACAAAACTTTTAGTGGATTTCTACTTATTTTATTAAATATCATCTCCACCAAACAGGACAAGCTTGCATCTGTTATAGTTTTGGAGAAAAATGTGTTCATTTCATGTATGCGCGAAATGCCTTAAAAATGGCTTTAAAATGGATTTGGAGCATGGAGACGATTATCTCGGGATTGCAAGATAACCAAACAAAACTTTTAGTGGATTTCTACTTATTTTATTAAATATCATCTCCACCAAACAGGACAAGCTTGCATCTGTTATAGTTTTGGAGAAAAATGTGTTCATTTCATGTATGCGCGAAATGCCTTAAAAATGGCTTTAAAATGGATTTGGAGCATGGAGACGATTATCTCGGGATTGCAAGATAACCAAACAAAACTTTTAGTGGATTTCTACTTATTTTATTAAATATCATCTCCACCAAACAGGACAAGCTTGCATCTGTTATAGTTTTGGAGAAAATGTGTTCATTTCATGTATGCGCGAAATGCCTTAAAAATGGCTTTAAAATGGATTTGGAGCATGGAGACGATTATCTCGGATTGCAAGATAACCAAACAAAACTTTTAGTGGATTTCTACTTATTTTATTAAATATCATCTCCACCAAACAGGACAAGCTTGCATCTGTTATAGTTTTGGAGAAAAATGTGTTCATTTCATGTATGCGCGAAATGCCTTAAAAATGGCTTTAAAATGGATTTGGAGCATGGAGATGATTATCTCGGGATTGCAAGATAACCAAACAAAACTTTTAGTGGATTTCTACTTATTTTATTAAATATCATCTCCACCAAACAGGACAAGCTTGCATCTGTTATAGTTTTGGAGAAAAATGTGTTCATTTCATGTATGCGCGAAATGACTTAAAAATGGCTTTAAAATGGATTTGGAGCATGGAGACGATTATCTCGGGATTGCAAGATAACCAAACAAAACTTTTAGTGGATTTCTACTTATTTTATTAAATATCATCTCCACCAAACAGGACAAGCTTGCATCTGTTATAGTTTTGGAGAAAAATGTGTTCATTTCATGTATGCGCGAAATGCCTTAAAAATGGCTTTAAAATGGATTTGGAGCATGGAGACGATTATCTCGGGATTGCAAGATAACCAAACAAAACTTTTAGTGGATTTCTACTTATTTTATTAAATATCATCTCCACCAAACAGGACAAGCTTGCATGTGTTATAGTTTTGGAGAAAAATGTGTTCATTTCATGTATGCGCAAAATGCCTTTGAAATGGCTTTAAAATGGATTTGGAGCATGGAGACGATTATCTCGGGATTGCAAGATAACCAAACAAAACTTTTAGTGGATTTCTACTTATTTTATTAAATATCATCTCCACCAAACAGGACAAGCTTGCATCTGTTATAGTTTTGGAGAAAAATGTGTTCATTTCATGTATGCGCGAAATGCCTTAAAAATGGCTTTAAAATGGATTTGGAGCATGGAGACGATTATCTCGGGATTGCAAGATAACCAAACAAAACATTTAGTGGATTTCTACTTATTTTATTAAATATCATCTCCACCAAACAGGACAAGCTTGCATCTGTTATAGTTTTGGAGAAAAATGTGTTCATTTCATGTATGCGCGAAATGCCTTAAAAATGGCTTTAAAATGGATTTGGAGCATGGAGACGATTATCTCGGGATTGCAAGATAACCAAACAAAACTTTTAGTGGATTTCTACTTATTTTATTAAATATCATCTCCACCAAACAGGACAAGCTTGCATCTGTTATAGTTTTGGAGAAAAATGTGTTCATTTCATGTATGCGCGAAATGCCTTAAAAATGGCTTTAAAATGGATTTGGAGCATGGAGACGATTATCTCGGGATTGCAAGATAACCAAACAAAACTTTTAGTGGATTTCTACTTATTTTATTAAATATCATCTCCACCAAACAGGACAAGCTTGCATGTGTTATAGTTTTGGAGAAAAATGTGTTCATTTCATGTATGCGCAAAATGCCTTTGAAATGGCTTTAAAATGGATTTGGAGCATGGAGACGATTATCTCAGGATGGCAATATAAACAAACGAAACTTTTAGTAGATTTCTACTTATTTTATTAAATATTATCTCCACCAAACAGGACAAGCTTGCATCTGTTATAGTTTTGGAGAAAAATGTGTTCATTTCATGTATGCGCGAAATGCCTTAAAAATGGCTTTAAAATGGATTTGGAGCATGGAGACGATTATCTCGGGATTGCAAGATAACCAAACAAAACTTTTAGTGGATTTCTACTTATTTTATTAAATATCATCTCCACCAAACAGGACAAGCTTGCATCTGTTATAGTTTTGGAGAAAAATGTGTTCATTTCATGTATGCGCGAAATGCCTTAAAAATGGCTTTAAAATGGATTTGGAGCATGGAGACGATTATCTCGGGATTGCAATATAACCAAACAAAACTTTTAGTGGATTTCTACTTATTTTATTAAATATCATCTCCACCAAACAGGACAAGCTTGCATCTGTTATAGTTTTGTAGAAAAATGTGTTCATTTCATGTATGCGCGAAATGCCTTAAAAATGGCTTTAAAATGGATTTGGAGCATGGAGACGATTATCTCGGGATTGCAAGATAACCAAACAAAACTTTTAGTGGATTTCTACTTATTTTATTAAATATCATCTCCACCAAACAGGACAAGCTTGCATCTGTTATAGTTTTGGAGAAAAATGTGTTCATTTCATGTATGCGCGAAATGCCTTAAAAATGGCTTTAAAATGGATTTGGAGCATGGAGACGATTATCTCGGGATTGCAAGATAACCAAACAAAACTTTTAGTGGATTTCTACTTATTTTATTAAATATCATCTCCACCAAACAGGACAAGCTTGCATCTGTTATAGTTTTGGAGAAAAATGTGTTCATTTCATGTATGCGCGAAATGCCTTAAAAATGGCTTTAAAATGGATTTGGAGCATGGAGACGATTATCTCGGGATTGCAAGATAACCAAACAAAACTTTTAGTGGATTTCTACTTATTTTATTAAATATCATCTCCACCAAACAGGACAAGCTTGCATCTGTTATAGTTTTGGAGAAAAATGTGTTCATTTCATGTATGCGCGAAATGCCTTAAAAATGGCTTTAAAATGGATTTGGAGCATGGAGACGATTATCTCGGTATTGCAAGATAACCAAACAAAACTTTTAGTGGATTTCTACTTATTTTATTAAATATCATCTCCACCAAACAGGACAAGCTTGCATCTGTTATAGTTTTGGAGAAAAATGTGTTCATTTCATGTATGCGCGAAATGCCTTAAAAATGGCTTTAAAATGGATTTGGAGCATGGAGACGATTATCTCGGGATTGCAAGATAACCAAACAAAACTTTTAGTGGATTTCTACTTATTTTATTAAATATCATCTCCACCAAACAGGACAAGCTTGCATCTGTTATAGTTTTGGAGAAAAATGTGTTCATTTCATGTATGCGCGAAATGCCTTAAAAATGGCTTTAAAATGGATTTGGAGCATGGAGACGTTTATCTCGGGATTGCAAGATAACCAAACAAAACTTTTAGTGGATTTCTACTTATTTTATTAAATATCATCTCCACCAAACAGGACAAGCTTGCATCTGTTATAGTTTTGGAGAAAAATGTGTTCATTTCATGTATGTGCGAAATGCCTTAAAAATGGCTTTAAAATGGATTTGGAGCATGGAGACGATTATCTCGGGATTGCAAGATAACCAAACAAAACTTTTAGTGGATTTCTACTTATTTTATTAAATATCATCTCCACCAAACAGGACAAGCTTGCATCTGTTATAGTTTTGGAGAAAAATGTGTTCATTTCATGTATGCGCGAAATGCCTTAAAAATGGCTTTAAAATGGATTTGGAGCATGGAGACGATTATCTCGGGATTGCAATATAACCAAACAAAACTTTTAGTGGATTTCTACTTATTTTATTAAATATCATCTCCACCAAACAGGACAAGCTTGCATCTGTTATAGTTTTGGAGAAAAATGTGTTCATTTCATGTATGCGCGAAATGCCTTAAAAATGGCTTTAAAATGGATTTGGAGCATGGAGACGATTATCTCGGGATTGCAAGATAACCAAACAAAACTTTTAGTGGATTTCTACTTATTTTATTAAATATCATCTCCACCAAACAGGACAAGCTTGCATCTGTTATAGTTTTGGAGAAAAATGTGTTCATTTCATGTATGCGCGAAATGCCTTAAAAATGGCTTTAAAATGGATTTGGAGCATGGAGATGATTATCTCGGGATTGCAAGATAACCAAACAAAACTTTTAGTGGATTTCTACTTATTTTATTAAATATCATCTCCACCAAACAGGACAAGCTTGCATCTGTTATAGTTTTGGAGAAAAATGTGTTCATTTCATGTATGCGCGAAATGCCTTAAAAATGGCTTTAAAATGGATTTGGAGCATGGAGACGATTATCTCGGGATTGCAAGATAACCAAACAAAACTTTTAGTGGATTTCTACTTATTTTATTAAATATCATCTCCACCAAACAGGACAAGCTTGCATGTGTTATAGTTTTGGAGAAAAATGTGTTCATTTCATGTATGCGCAAAATGCTTTTGAAATGGCTTTAAAATGGATTTGGAGCATGGAGACGATTATCTCAGGATGGCAATATAAACAAACGAAACTTTTAGTAGATTTCTACTTATTTTATTAAATATCTCCACCAAACAGGACAAGCTTGCATCTGTTATAGTTTTGGAGAAAAATGTGTTCATTTCATGTATGCGCGAAATGCCTTAAAAATGGCTTTAAAATGGATTTGGAGCATGGAGACGATTATCTCGGGATTGCAAGATAACCAAACAAAACTTTTAGTGGATTTCTACTTATTTTATTAAATATCATCTCCACCAAACAGGACAAGCTTGCATGTGTTATAGTTTTGGAGAAAAATGTGTTCATTTCATGTATGCGCAAAATGCCTTTGAAATGGCTTTAAAATGGATTTGGAGCATGGAGACGATTATCTCAGGATGGCAATATAAACAAACGAAACTTTTAGTAGATTTCTACTTATTTTATTAAATATTATCTCCACCAAACAGGACAAGCTTGCATCTGTTATAGTTTTGGAGAAAAATGTGTTCATTTCATGTATGCGCGAAATGCCTTAAAAATGGCTTTAAAATGGATTTGGAGCATGGAGACGATTAACTCGGGATTGCAAGATAACCAAACAAAACTTTTAGTGGATTTCTACTTATTTTATTAAATATCATCTCCACCAAACAGGACAAGCTTGCATCTGTTATAGTTTTGGAGAAAAATGTGTTCATTTCATGTATGCGCGAAATGCCTTAAAAATGGCTTTAAAATGGATTTGGAGCATGGAGACGATTATCTCGGGATTGCAAGATAACCAAACAAAACTTTTAGTGGATTTCTACTTATTTTCTTAAATATCATCTCCACCAAACAGGACAAGCTTGCATCTGTTATAGTTTTGGAGAAAAATGTGTTCATTTCATGTATGCGCGAAATGCCTTAAAAATGGCTTTAAAATGGATTTGGAGCATGGAGACGATTATCTCGGGATTGCAAGATAACCAAACAAAACTTTTAGTGGATTTCTACTTATTTTCTTAAATATCATCTCCACCAAACAGGACAAGCTTGCATCTGTTATAGTTGAGGAGAAAAATGTGTTCATTTCATGTATGCGCGAAATGCCTTAAAAATGGCTTTAAAATGGATTTGGAGCATGGAGACGATTATCTCGGGATTGCAAGATAACCAAACAAAACTTTTAGTGGATTTCTACTTATTTTATTAAATATCATCTCCACCAAACAGGACAAGCTTGCATCTGTTATAGTTTTGGAGAAAAATGTGTTCATTTCATGTATGCGCGAAATGCCTTAAAAATGGCTTTAAAATGGATTTGAGCATGGAGACGATTATCTCGGGATTGCAAGATAACCAAACAAAACTTTTAGTGGATTTCTACTTATTTTATTAAATATCATCTCCACCAAACAGGACAAGCTTGCATCTGTTATAGTTTTGGAGAAAAATGTGTTCATTTCATGTATGCGCGAAATGCCTTAAAAATGGCTTTAAAATGGATTTGGAGCATGGAGACGATTATCTCGGGATTGCAAGATAACCAAACAAAACTTTTAGTGGATTTCTACTTATTTTATTAAATATCATCTCCACCAAACAGGACAAGCTTGCATGTGTTATAGTTTTGGAGAAAAATGTGTTCATTTCATGTATGCGCAAAATGCCTTTGAAATGGCTTTAAAATGGATTTGGAGCATGGAGACGATTATCTCGGGATTGCAAGATAACCAAACAAAACTTTTAGTGGATTTCTACTTATTTTATTAAATATCATCTCCACCAAACAGGACAAGCTTGCATCTGTTATAGTTTTGGAGAAAAATGTGTTCATTTCATGTATGCGCGAAATGCCTTAAAAATGGCTTTAAAATGGATTTGGAGCATGGAGACGATTATCTCGGGATTGCAAGATAACCAAACAAAACTTTTAGTGGATTTCTACTTATTTTATTAAATATCATCTCCACCAAACAGGACAAGCTTGCATCTGTTATAGTTTTGGAGAAAAATGTGTTCATTTCATGTATGCGCGAAATGCCTTAAAAATGGCTTTAAAATGGATTTGGAGCATGGAGACGATTATCTCGGGATTGCAAGATAACCAAACAAAACTTTTAGTGGATTTCTACTTATTTTATTAAATATCATCTCCACCAAACAGGACAAGCTTGCATCTGTTATAGTTTTGGAGAAAAATGTGTTCATTTCATGTATGCGCGAAATGCCTTAAAAATGGCTTTAAAATGGATTTGGAGCATGGAGACGATTATCTCGGGATTGCAAGATAACCAAACAAAACTTTTAGTGGATTTCTACTTATTTTATTAAATATCATCTCCACCAAACAGGACAAGCTTGCATGTGTTATAGTTTTGGAGAAAAATGTGTTCATTTCATGTATGCGCAAAATGCCTTTGAAATGGCTTTAAAATGGATTTGGAGCATGGAGACGATTATCTCAGGATGGCAATATAAACAAACGAAACTTTTAGTAGATTTCTACTTATTTTATTAAATATTATCTCCACCAAACAGGACAAGCTTGCATCTGTTATAGTTTTGGAGAAAAATGTGTTCATTTCATGTATGCGCGAAATGCCTTAAAAATGGCTTTAAAATGGATTTGGAGCATGGAGACGATTATCTCGGGATTGCAAGATAACCAAACAAAACTTTTAGTGGATTTCTACTTATTTTATTAAATATCATCTCCACCAAACAGGACAAGCTTGCATCTGTTATAGTTTTGGAGAAAAATGTGTTCATTTCATGTATGCGCGAAATGCCTTAAAAATGGCTTTAAAATGGATTTGGAGCATGGAGACGATTATCTCGGGATTGCAATATAACCAAACAAAACTTTTAGTGGATTTCTACTTATTTTATTAAATATCATCTCCACCAAACAGGACAAGCTTGCATCTGTTATAGTTTTGGAGAAAAATGTGTTCATTTCATGTATGCGCGAAATGCCTTAAAAATGGCTTTAAAATGGATTTGGAGCATGGAGACGATTATCTCGGGATTGCAAGATAACCAAACAAAACTTTTAGTGGATTTCTACTTATTTTATTAAATATCATCTCCACCAAACAGGACAAGCTTGCATCTGTTATAGTTTTGGAGAAAAATGTGTTCATTTCATGTATGCGCGAAATGCCTTAAAAATGGCTTTAAAATGGATTTGGAGCATGGAGACGATTATCTCGGGATTGCAAGATAACCAAACAAAACTTTTAGTGGATTTCTACTTATTTTATTAAATATCATCTCCACCAAACAGGACAAGCTTGCATCTGTTATAGTTTTGGAGAAAAATGTGTTCATTTCATGTATGCGCGAAATGCCTTAAAAATGGCTTTAAAATGGATTTGGAGCATGGAGACGATTATCTCGGGATTGCAAGATAACCAAACAAAACTTTTAGTGGATTTCTACTTATTTTATTAAATATCATCTCCACCAAACAGGACAAGCTTGCATCTGTTATAGTTTTGGAGAAAAATGTGTTCATTTCATGTATGCGCAAAATGCCTTTGAAATGGCTTTAAAATGGATTTGGAGCATGGAGACGATTATCTCAGGATGGCAATATAAACAAACGAAACTTTTAGTAGATTTCTACTTATTTTATTAAATATTATCTCCACCAAACAGGACAAGCTTGCATCTGTTATAGTTTTGGAGAAAAATGTGTTCATTTCATGTATGCGCGAAATGCCTTAAAAATGGCTTTAAAATGGATTTGGAGCATGGAGACGATTATCTCGGGATTGCAAGATAACCAAACAAAACTTTTAGTGGATTTCTACTTATTTTATTAAATATCATCTCCACCAAACAGGACAAGCTTGCATCTGTTATAGTTTTGGAGAAAAATGTGTTCATTTCATGTATGCGCGAAATGCCTTAAAAATGGCTTTAAAATGGATTTGGAGCATGGAGACGATTATCTCGGGATTGCAATATAACCAAACAAAACTTTTAGTGGATTTCTACTTATTTTATTAAATATCATCTCCACCAAACAGGACAAGCTTGCATCTGTTATAGTTTTGGAGAAAAATGTGTTCATTTCATGTATGCGCGAAATGCCTTAAAAATGGCTTTAAAATGGATTTGGAGCATGGAGACGATTATCTCGGGATTGCAAGATAACCAAACAAAACTTTTAGTGGATTTCTACTTATTTTATTAAATATCATCTCCACCAAACAGGACAAGCTTGCATCTGTTATAGTTTTGGAGAAAAATGTGTTCATTTCATGTATGCGCGAAATGCCTTAAAAATGGCTTTAAAATGGATTTGGAGCATGGAGACGATTATCTCGGGATTGCAAGATAACCAAACAAAACTTTTCGTGGATTTCTACTTATTTTATTAAATATCATCTCCACCAAACAGGACAAGCTTGCATCTGTTATAGTTTTGGAGAAAAATGTGTTCATTTCATGTATGCGCGAAATGCCTTAAAAATGGCTTTAAAATGGATTTGGAGCATGGAGACGATTATCTCGGGATTGCAAGATAACCAAACAAAACTTTTAGTGGATTTCTACTTATTTTATTAAATATCATCTCCACCAAACAGGACAAGCTTGCATCTGTTATAGTTTTGGAGAAAAATGTGTTCATTTCATGTATGCGCGAAATGCCTTAAAAATGGCTTTAAAATGGATTTGGAGCATGGAGACGATTATCTCGGGATTGCAAGATAACCAAACAAAACTTTTAGTGGATTTCTACTTATTTTATTAAATATCATCTCCACCAAACAGGACAAGCTTGCATCTGTTATAGTTTTGGAGAAAAATGTGTTCATTTCATGTATGCGCGAAATGCCTTAAAAATGGCTTTAAAATGGATTTGGAGCATGGAGACGATTATCTCGGGATTGCAAGATAACCAAACAAAACTTTTAGTGGATTTCTACTTATTTTATTAAATATCATCTCCACCAAACAGGACAAGCTTGCATCTGTTATAGTTTTGGAGAAAAATGTGTTCATTTCATGTATGCGCGAAATGCCTTAAAAATGGCTTTAAAATGGATTTGGAGCATGGAGACGATTATCTCGGGATTGCAAGATAACCAAACAAAACTTTTAGTGGATTTCTACTTATTTTATTAAATATCATCTCCACCAAACAGGACAAGCTTGCATCTGTTATAGTTTTGGAGAAAAATGTGTTCATTTCATGTATGCGCGAAATGCCTTAAAAATGGCTTTAAAATGGATTTGGAGCATGGAGACGATTATCTCGGGATTGCAAGATAACCAAACAAAACTTTTAGTGGATTTCTACTTATTTTATTAAATATCATCTCCACCAAACAGGACAAGCTTGCATCTGTTATAGTTTTGGAGAAAAATGTGTTCATTTCATGTATGCGCGAAATGCCTTAAAAATGGCTTTAAAATGGATTTGGAGCATGGAGACGATTATCTCGGGATTGCAAGATAACCAAACAAAACTTTTAGTGGATTTCTACTTATTTTATTAAATATCATCTCCACCAAACAGGACAAGCTTGCATCTGTTATAGTTTTGGAGAAAAATGTGTTCATTTCATGTATGCGCGAAATGCCTTAAAAATGGCTTTAAAATGGATTTGGAGCATGGAGACGATTATCTCGGGATTGCAAGATAACCAAACAAAACTTTTAGTGGATTTCTACTTATTTTATTAAATATCATCTCCACCAAACAGGACAAGGTTGCATGTGTTATAGTTTTGGAGAAAAATGTGTTCATTTCATGTATGCGCAAAATGCCTTTGAAATGGCTTTAAAA
Organism: Anomaloglossus baeobatrachus; assembly: GCF_048569485.1. Taxonomy (NCBI): domain Eukaryota; kingdom Metazoa; phylum Chordata; class Amphibia; order Anura; family Aromobatidae; genus Anomaloglossus; species Anomaloglossus baeobatrachus. The sequence goes on along the minus strand of NW_027443249.1, from coordinate 39,722 downwards.
TGGATTTGGAGCATGGAGACGATTATCTCGGGATTGCAAGATAACCAAACAAAACTTTTAGTGGATTTCTACTTATTTTATTAAATATCATCTCCACCAAACAGGACAAGCTTGCATCTGTTATAGTTTTGGAGAAAAATGTGTTCATTTCATGTATGCGCGAAATGCCTTAAAAATGGCTTTAAAATGGATTTGGAGCATGGAGACGATTATCTCGGGATTGCAAGATAACCAAACAAAACTTTTAGTGGATTTCTACTTATTTTATTAAATATCATCTCCACCAAACAGGACAAGCTTGCATCTGTTATAGTTTTGGAGAAAAATGTGTTCATTTCATGTATGCGCGAAATGCCTTAAAAATGGCTTTAAAATGGATTTGGAGCATGGAGACGATTATCTCGGGATTGCAAGATAACCAAACAAAACTTTTAGTGGATTTCTACTTATTTTATTAAATATCATCTCCACCAAACAGGACAAGCTTGCATCTGTTATAGTTTTGGAGAAAAATGTGTTCATTTCATGTATGCGCGAAATGCCTTAAAAATGGCTTTAAAATGGATTTGGAGCATGGAGACGATTATCTCGGGATTGCAAGATAACCAAACAAAACTTTTAGTGGATTTCTACTTATTTTATTAAATATCATCTCCACCAAACAGGACAAGCTTGCATCTGTTATAGTTTTGGAGAAAAATGTGTTCATTTCATGTATGCGCGAAATGCCTTAAAAATGGCTTTAAAATGGATTTGGAGCATGGAGACGATTATCTCGGGATTGCAAGATAACCAAACAAAACTTTTAGTGGATTTCTACTTATTTTATTAAATATCATCTCCACCAAACAGGACAAGCTTGCATCTGTTATAGTTTTGGAGAAAAATGTGTTCATTTCATGTATGCGCGAAATGCCTTAAAAATGGCTTTAAAATGGATTTGGAGCATGGAGACGATTATCTCGGGATTGCAAGATAACCAAACAAAACTTTTAGTGGATTTCTACTTATTTTATTAAATATCATCTCCACCAAACAGGACAAGCTTGCATCTGTTATAGTTTTGGAGAAAAATGTGTTCATTTCATGTATGCGCGAAATGCCTTAAAAATGGCTTTAAAATGGATTTGGAGCATGGAGACGATTATCTCGGGATTGCAAGATAACCAAACAAAACTTTTAGTGGATTTCTACTTATTTTATTAAATATCATCTCCACCAAACAGGACAAGCTTGCATCTGTTATAGTTTTGGAGAAAAATGTGTTCATTTCATGTATGCGCGAAATGCCTTAAAAATGGCTTTAAAATGGATTTGGAGCATGGAGACGATTATCTCGGGATTGCAATATAACCAAACAAAACTTTTAGTGGATTTCTACTTATTTTATTAAATATCATCTCCACCAAACAGGACAAGCTTGCATCTGTTATAGTTTTGGAGAAAAATGTGTTCATTTCATGTATGCGCGAAATGCCTTAAAAATGCTTTAAAATGGATTTGGAGCATGGAGACGATTATCTCGGGATTGCAAGATAACCAAACAAAACTTTTAGTGGATTTCTACTTATTTTATTAAATATCATCTCCACCAAACAGGACAAGCTTGCATCTGTTATAGTTTTGGAGAAAAATGTGTTCATTTCATGTATGCGCGAAATGCCTTAAAAATGGCTTTAAAATGGATTTGGAGCATGGAGACGATTATCTCGGGATTGCAAGATAACCAAACAAAACTTTTAGTGGATTTCTACTTATTTTATTAAATATCATCTCCACCAAACAGGACAAGCTTGCATCTGTTATAGTTTTGGAGAAAAATGTGTTCATTTCATGTATGCGCGAAATGCCTTAAAAATGGCTTTAAAATGGATTTGGAGCATGGAGACGATTATCTCGGGATTGCAAGATAACCAAACAAAACTTTTAGTGGATTTCTACTTATTTTATTAAATATCATCTCCACCAAACAGGACAAGCTTGCATCTGTTATAGTTTTGGAGAAAAATGTGTTCATTTCATGTATGCGCGAAATGCCTTAAAAATGGCTTTAAAATGGATTTGGAGCATGGAGACGATTATCTCGGGATTGCAAGATAACCAAACAAAACTTTTAGTGGATTTCTACTTATTTTATTAAATATCATCTCCACCAAACAGGACAAGCTTGCATCTGTTATAGTTTTGGAGAAAAATGTGTTCATTTCATGTATGCGCGAAATGCCTTAAAAATGGCTTTAAAATGGATTTGGAGCATGGAGACGATTATCTCGGGATTGCAAGATAACCAAACAAAACTTTAGTGGATTTCTACTTATTTTATTAAATATCATCTCCACCAAACAGGACAAGCTTGCATCTGTTATAGTTTTGGAGAAAAATGTGTTCATTTCATGTATGCGCGAAATGCCTTAAAAATGGCTTTAAAATGGATTTGGAGCATGGAGACGATTATCTCGGGATTGCAAGATAACCAAACAAAACTTTTAGTGGATTTCTACTTATTTTATTAAATATCATCTCCACCAAACAGGACAAGCTTGCATCTGTTATAGTTTTGGAGAAAAATGTGTTCATTTCATGTATGCGCGAAATGCCTTAAAAATGGCTTTAAAATGGATTTGGAGCATGGAGACGATTATCTCGGGATTGCAATATAACCAAACAAAACTTTTAGTGGATTTCTACTTATTTTATTAAATATCATCTCCACCAAACAGGACAAGCTTGCATCTGTTATAGTTTTGGAGAAAAATGTGTTCATTTCATGTATGCGCGAAATGCCTTAAAAATGGCTTTAAAATGGATTTGGAGCATGGAGACGATTATCTCGGGATTGCAAGATAACCAAACAAAACTTTTAGTGGATTTCTACTTATTTTATTAAATATCATCTCCACCAAACAGGACAAGCTTGCATCTGTTATAGTTTTGGAGAAAAATGTGTTCATTTCATGTATGCGCGAAATGCCTTAAAAATGGCTTTAAAATGGATTTGGAGCATGGAGACGATTATCTCGGGATTGCAAGATAACCAAACAAAACTTTTAGTGGATTTCTACTTATTTTATTAAATATCATCTCCACCAAACAGGACAAGCTTGCATCTGTTATAGTTTTGGAGAAAAATGTGTTCATTTCATGTATGCGCGAAATGCCTTAAAAATGGCTTTAAAATGGATTTGGAGCATGGAGACGATTATCTCGGGATTGCAAGATAACCAAACAAAACTTTTAGTGGATTTCTACTTATTTTATTAAATATCATCTCCACCAAACAGGACAAGCTTGCATCTGTTATAGTTTTGGAGAAAAATGTGTTCATTTCATGTATGCGCGAAATGCCTTAAAAATGGCTTTAAAATGGATTTGGAGCATGGAGACGATTATCTCGGGATTGCAAGATAACCAAACAAAACTTTTAGTGGATTTCTACTTATTTTATTAAATATCATCTCCACCAAACAGGACAAGCTTGCATCTGTTATAGTTTTGGAGAAAAATGTGTTCATTTCATGTATGCGCGAAATGCCTTAAAAATGGCTTTAAAATGGATTTGGAGCATGGAGACGATTATCTCGGGATTGCAAGATAACCAAACAAAACTTTTAGTGGATTTCTACTTATTTTATTAAATATCATCTCCACCAAACAGGACAAGCTTGCATCTGTTATAGTTTTGGAGAAAAATGTGTTCATTTCATGTATGCGCGAAATGCCTTAAAAATGGCTTTAAAATGGATTTGGAGCATGGAGACGATTATCTCGGGATTGCAAGATAACCAAACAAAACTTTTAGTGGATTTCTACTTATTTTATTAAATATCATCTCCACCAAACAGGACAAGCTTGCATCTGTTATAGTTTTGGAGAAAAATGTGTTCATTTCATGTATGCGCGAAATGCCTTAAAAATGGCTTTAAAATGGATTTGGAGCATGGAGACGATTATCTCGGGATTGCAAGATAACCAAACAAAACTTTTAGTGGATTTCTACTTATTTTATTAAATATCATCTCCACCAAACAGGACAAGCTTGCATCTGTTATAGTTTTGGAGAAAAATGTGTTCATTTCATGTATGCGCGAAATGCCTTAAAAATGGCTTTAAAATGGATTTGGAGCATGGAGACGATTATCTCGGGATTGCAAGATAACCAAACAAAACTTTTAGTGGATTTCTACTTATTTTATTAAATATCATCTCCACCAAACAGGACAAGCTTGCATCTGTTATAGTTTTGGAGAAAAATGTGTTCATTTCATGTATGCGCGAAATGCCTTAAAAATGGCTTTAAAATGGATTTGGAGCATGGAGACGATTATCTCGGGATTGCAAGATAACCAAACAAAACTTTTAGTGGATTTCTACTTATTTTATTAAATATCATCTCCACCAAACAGGACAAGCTTGCATCTGTTATAGTTTTGGAGAAAAATGTGTTCATTTCATGTATGCGCGAAATGCCTTAAAAATGGCTTTAAAATGGATTTGGAGCATGGAGACGATTATCTCGGGATTGCAAGATAACCAAACAAAACTTTTAGTGGATTTCTACTTATTTTATTAAATATCATCTCCACCAAACAGGACAAGCTTGCATCTGTTATAGTTTTGGAGAAAAATGTGTTCATTTCATGTATGCGCGAAATGCCTTAAAAATGGCTTTAAAATGGATTTGGAGCATGGAGACGATTATCTCGGGATTGCAAGATAACCAAACAAAACTTTTAGTGGATTTCTACTTATTTTATTAAATATCATCTCCACCAAACAGGACAAGCTTGCATCTGTTATAGTTTTGAGAAAAATGTGTTCATTTCATGTATGCGCGAAATGCCTTAAAAATGGCTTTAAAATGGATTTGGAGCATGGAGACGATTATCTCGGGATTGCAAGATAACCAAACAAAACTTTTAGTGGATTTCTACTTATTTTATTAAATATCATCTCCACCAAACAGGACAAGCTTGCATCTGTTATAGTTTTGGAGAAAAATGTGTTCATTTCATGTATGCGCGAAATGCCTTAAAAATGGCTTTAAAATTGATTTGGAGCATGGAGACGATTATCTCGGGATTGCAAGATAACCAAACAAAACTTTTAGTGGATTTCTACTTATTTTATTAAATATCATCTCCACCAAACAGGACAAGCTTGCATCTGTTATAGTTTTGGAGAAAAATGTGTTCATTTCATGTATGCGCGAAATGCCTTAAAAATGGCTTTAAAATGGATTTGGAGCATGGAGACGATTATCTCGGGATTGCAAGATAACCAAACAAAACTTTTAGTGGATTTCTACTTATTTTATTAAATATCATCTCCACCAAACAGGACAAGCTTGCATCTGTTATAGTTTTGGAGAAAAATGTGTTCATTTCATGTATGCGCGAAATGCCTTAAAAATGGCTTTAAAATGGATTTGGAGCATGGAGACGATTATCTCGGGATTGCAAGATAACCAAACAAAACTTTTAGTGGATTTCTACTTATTTTATTAAATATCATCTCCACCAAACAGGACAAGCTTGCATCTGTTATAGTTTTGGAGAAAAATGTGTTCATTTCATGTATGCGCGAAATGCCTTAAAAATGGCTTTAAAATGGATTTGGAGCATGGAGACGATTATCTCGGGATTGCAAGATAACCAAACAAAACTTTTAGTGGATTTCTACTTATTTTATTAAATATCATCTCCACCAAACAGGACAAGCTTGCATCTGTTATAGTTTTGGAGAAAAATGTGTTCATTTCATGTATGCGCGAAATGCCTTAAAAATGGCTTTAAAATGGATTTGGAGCATGGAGACGATTATCTCGGGATTGCAAGATAACCAAACAAAACTTTTAGTGGATTTCTACTTATTTTATTAAATATCATCTCCACCAAACAGGACAAGCTTGCATCTGTTATAGTTTTGGAGAAAAATGTGTTCATTTCATGTATGCGCGAAATGCCTTAAAAATGGCTTTAAAATGGATTTGGAGCATGGAGACGATTATCTCGGGATTGCAAGATAACCAAACAAAACTTTTAGTGGATTTCTACTTATTTTATTAAATATCATCTCCACCAAACAGGACAAGCTTGCATCTGTTATAGTTTTGGAGAAAAATGTGTTCATTTCATGTATGCGCGAAATGCCTTAAAAATGGCTTTAAAATGGATTTGGAGCATGGAGACGATTATCTCGGATTGCAAGATAACCAAACAAAACTTTTAGTGGATTTCTACTTATTTTATTAAATATCATCTCCACCAAACAGGACAAGCTTGCATCTGTTATAGTTTTGGAGAAAAATGTGTTCATTTCATGTATGCGCGAAATGCCCTTAAAAATGGCTTTAAAATGGATTTGGAGCATGGAGACGATTATCTCGGGATTGCAAGATAACCAAACAAAACTTTTAGTGGATTTCTACTTATTTTATTAAATATCATCTCCACCAAACAGGACAAGCTTGCATCTGTTATAGTTTTGGAGAAAAATGTGTTCATTTCATGTATGCGCGAAATGCCTTAAAAATGGCTTTAAAATGGATTTGGAGCATGGAGACGATTATCTCGGGATTGCAATATAACCAAACAAAACTTTTAGTGGATTTCTACTTATTTTATTAAATATCATCTCCACCAAACAGGACAAGCTTGCATCTGTTATAGTTTTGGAGAAAAATGTGTTCATTTCATGTATGCGCGAAATGCCTTAAAAATGGCTTTAAAATGGATTTGGAGCATGGAGACGATTATCTCGGGATTGCAAGATAACCAAACAAAACTTTTAGTGGATTTCTACTTATTTTATTAAATATCATCTCCACCAAACAGGACAAGCTTGCATCTGTTATAGTTTTGGAGAAAAATGTGTTCATTTCATGTATGCGCGAAATGCCTTAAAAATGGCTTTAAAATGGATTTGGAGCATGGAGACGATTATCTCGGGATTGCAAGATAACCAAACAAAACTTTTAGTGGATTTCTACTTATTTTATTAAATATCATCTCCACCAAACAGGACAAGCTTGCATCTGTTATAGTTTTGGAGAAAAATGTGTTCATTTCATGTATGCGCGAAATGCCTTAAAAATGGCTTTAAAATGGATTTGGAGCATGGAGACGATTATCTCGGGATTGCAAGATAACCAAACAAAACTTTTAGTGGATTTCTACTTATTTTATTAAATATCATCTCCACCAAACAGGACAAGCTTGCATGTGTTATAGTTTTGGAGAAAAATGTGTTCATTTCATGTATGCGCAAAATGCCTTTGAAATGGCTTTAAAATGGATTTGGAGCATGGAGACGATTATCTCGGGATTGCAAGATAACCAAACAAAACTTTTAGTGGATTTCTACTTATTTTATTAAATATCATCTCCACCAAACAGGACAAGCTTGCATGTGGTATAGTTTTGGAGAAAAATGTGTTCATTTCATGTATGCGCAAAATGCCTTTGAAATGGCTTTAAAATGGATTTGGAGCATGGAGACGATTATCTCAGGATGGCAATATAAACAAACAAAACTTTTAGTAGATTTCTACTTATTTTATTAAATATTATCTCCACCAAACAGGACAAGCTTGCATCTGTTATAGTTTTGGAGAAAAATGTGTTCATTTCATGTATGCGCGAAATGCCTTAAAAATGGCTTTAAAATGGATTTGGAGCATGGAGACGATTATCTCGGGATTGCAAGATAACCAAACAAAACTTTTAGTGGATTTCTACTTATTTTATTAAATATCATCTCCACCAAACAGGACAAGCTTGCATCTGTTATAGTTTTGGAGAAAAATGTGTTCATTTCATGTATGCGCGAAATGCCTTAAAAATGGCTTTAAAATGGATTTGGAGCATGGAGACGATTATCTCGGGATTGCAAGATAACCAAACAAAACTTTTAGTGGATTTCTACTTATTTTATTAAATATCATCTCCACCAAACAGGACAAGCTTGCATGTGTTATAGTTTTGGAGAAAAATGTGTTCATTTCATGTATGCGCGAAATGCCTTAAAAATGGCTTTAAATGGATTTGGAGCATGGAGACGATTATCTCGGGATTGCAAGATAACCAAACAAAACTTTTAGTGGATTTCTACTTATTTTATTAAATATCATCTCCACCAAACAGGACAAGCTTGCATCTGTTATAGTTTTGGAGAAAAATGTGTTCATTTCATGTATGCGCGAAATGCCTTAAAAATGGCTTTAAAATGGATTTGGAGCATGGAGACGATTATCTCGGGATTGCAAGATAACCAAACAAAACTTTTAGTGGATTTCTACTTATTTTATTAAATATCATCTCCACCAAACAGGACAAGCTTGCATGTGTTATAGTTTTGGAGAAAAATGTGTTCATTTCATGTATGCGCAAAATGCCTTTGAAATGGCTTTAAAATGGATTTGGAGCATGGAGACGATTATCTCAGGATGGCAATATAAACAAACGAAACTTTTAGTAGATTTCTACTTATTTTATTAAATATTATCTCCACCAAACAGGACAAGCTTGCATCTGTTATAGTTTTGGAGAAAAATGTGTTCATTTCATGTATGCGCGAAATGCCTTAAAAATGGCTTTAAAATGGATTTGGAGCATGGAGACGATTATCTCGGGATTGCAAGATAACCAAACAAAACTTTTAGTGGATTTCTACTTATTTTATTAAATATCATCTCCACCAAACAGGACAAGCTTGCATCTGTTATAGTTTTGGAGAAAAATGTGTTCATTTCATGTATGCGCGAAATGCCTTAAAAATGGCTTTAAAATGGATTTGGAGCATGGAGACGATTATCTCGGGATTGCAAGATAACCAAACAAAACTTTTAGTGGATTTCTACTTATTTTATTAAATATCATCTCCACCAAACAGGACAAGCTTGCATCTGTTATAGTTTTGGAGAAAAATGTGTTCATTTCATGTATGCGCGAAATGCCTTAAAAATGGCTTTAAAATGGATTTGGAGCATGGAGACGATTATCTCGGGATTGCAAGATAACCAAACAAAACTTTTAGTGGATTTCTACTTATTTTATTAAATATCATCTCCACCAAACAGGACAAGCTTGCATCTGTTATAGTTTTGGAGAAAAATGTGTTCATTTCATGTATGCGCGAAATGCCTTAAAAATGGCTTTAAAATGGATTTGGAGCATGGAGACGATTATCTCGGGATTGCAAGATAACCAAACAAAACTTTTAGTGGATTTCTACTTATTTTATTAAATATCATCTCCACCAAACAGGACAAGCTTGCATCTGTTATAGTTTTGGAGAAAAATGTGTTCATTTCATGTATGCGCGAAATGCCTTAAAAATGGCTTTAAAATGGATTTGGAGCATGGAGACGATTATCTCGGGATTGCAAGATAACCAAACAAAACTTTTAGTGGATTTCTACTTATTTTATTAAATATCATCTCCACCAAACAGGACAAGCTTGCATCTGTTATAGTTTTGGAGAAAAATGTGTTCATTTCATGTATGCGCGAAATGCCTTAAAAATGGCTTTAAAATGGATTTGGAGCATGGAGACGATTATCTCGGGATTGCAAGATAACCAAACAAAACTTTTAGTGGATTTCTACTTATTTTATTAAATATCATCTCCACCAAACAGGACAAGCTTGCATCTGTTATAGTTTTGGAGAAAAATGTGTTCATTTCATGTATGCGCGAAATGCCTTAAAAATGGCTTTAAAATGGATTTGGAGCATGGAGACGATTATCTCGGGATTGCAAGATAACCAAACAAAACTTTTAGTGGATTTCTACTTATTTTATTAAATATCATCTCCACCAAACAGGACAAGCTTGCATGTGTTATAGTTTTGGAGAAAAATGTGTTCATTTCATGTATGCGCAAAATGCCTTTGAAATGGCTTTAAAATGGATTTGGAGCATGGAGACGATTATCTCAGGATGGCAATATAAACAAACGAAACTTTTAGTAGATTTCTACTTATTTTATTAAATATTATCTCCACCAAACAGGACAAGCTTGCATCTGTTATAGTTTTGGAGAAAAATGTGTTCATTTCATGTATGCGCGAAATGCCTTAAAAATGGCTTTAAAATGGATTTGGAGCATGGAGACGATTATCTCGGGATTGCAAGATAACCAAACAAAACTTTTAGTGGATTTCTACTTATTTTATTAAATATCATCTCCACCAAACAGGACAAGCTTGCATCTGTTATAGTTTTGGAGAAAAATGTGTTCATTTCATGTATGCGCGAAATGCCTTAAAATGGCTTTAAAATGGATTTGGAGCATGGAGACGATTATCTCGGGATTGCAATATAACCAAACAAAACTTTTAGTGGATTTCTACTTATTTTATTAAATATCATCTCCACCAAACAGGACAAGCTTGCATCTGTTATAGTTTTGGAGAAAAATGTGTTCATTTCATGTATGCGCGAAATGCCTTAAAAATGGCTTTAAAATGGATTTGGAGCATGGAGACGATTATCTCGGGATTGCAAGATAACCAAACAAAACTTTTAGTGGATTTCTACTTATTTTATTAAATATCATCTCCACCAAACAGGACAAGCTTGCATCTGTTATAGTTTTGGAGAAAAATGTGTTCATTTCATGTATGCGCGAAATGCCTTAAAAATGGCTTTAAAATGGATTTGGAGCATGGAGACGATTATCTCGGGATTGCAAGATAACCAAACAAAACTTTTAGTGGATTTCTACTTATTTTATTAAATATCATCTCCACCAAACAGGACAAGCTTGCATCTGTTATAGTTTTGGAGAAAAATGTGTTCATTTCATGTATGCGCGAAATGCCTTAAAAATGGCTTTAAAATGGATTTGGAGCATGGAGACGATTATCTCGGGATTGCAAGATAACCAAACAAAACTTTTAGTGGATTTCTACTTATTTTATTAAATATCATCTCCACCAAACAGGACAAGCTTGCATCTGTTATAGTTTTGGAGAAAAATGTGTTCATTTCATGTATGCGCGAAATGCCTTAAAAATGGCTTTAAAATGGATTTGGAGCATGGAGACGATTATCTCGGGATTGCAAGATAACCAAACAAAACTTTTAGTGGATTTCTACTTATTTTATTAAATATCATCTCCACCAAACAGGACAAGCTTGCATCTGTTATAGTTTTGGAGAAAAATGTGTTCATTTCATGTATGCGCGAAATGCCTTAAAAATGGCTTTAAAATGGATTTGGAGCATGGAGACGATTATCTCGGGATTGCAAGATAACCAAACAAAACTTTTAGTGGATTTCTACTTATTTTATTAAATATCATCTCCACCAAACAGGACAAGCTTGCATCTGTTATAGTTTTGGAGAAAAATGTGTTCATTTCATGTATGCGCGAAATGCCTTAAAAATGGCTTTAAAATGGATTTGGAGCATGGAGACGATTATCTCGGGATTGCAATATAACCAAACAAAACTTTTAGTGGATTTCTACTTATTTTATTAAATATCATCTCCACCAAACAGGACAAGCTTGCATCTGTTATAGTTTTGGAGAAAAATGTGTTCATTTCATGTATGCGCGAAATGCCTTAAAAATGGCTTTAAAATGGATTTGGAGCATGGAGACGATTATCTCGGGATTGCAAGATAACCAAACAAAACTTTTAGTGGATTTCTACTTATTTTATTAAATATCATCTCCACCAAACAGGACAAGCTTGCATCTGTTATAGTTTTGGAGAAAAATGTGTTCATTTCATGTATGCGCGAAATGCCTTAAAAATGGCTTTAAAATGGATTTGGAGCATGGAGACGATTATCTCGGGATTGCAAGATAACCAAACAAAACTTTTAGTGGATTTCTACTTATTTTATTAAATATCATCTCCACCAAACAGGACAAGCTTGCATCTGTTATAGTTTTGGAGAAAAATGTGTTCATTTCATGTATGCGCGAAATGCCTTAAAAATGGCTTTAAAATGGATTTGGAGCATGGAGACGATTATCTCGGGATTGCAAGATAACCAAACAAAACTTTTAGTGGATTTCTACTTATTTTATTAAATATCATCTCCACCAAACAGGACAAGCTTGCATGTGTTATAGTTTTGGAGAAAAATGTGTTCATTTCATGTATGCGCAAAATGCCTTTGAAATGGCTTTAAAATGGATTTGGAGCATGGAGACGATTATCTCGGGATTGCAAGATAACCAAACAAAACTTTTAGTGGATTTCTACTTATTTTATTAAATATCATCTCCACCAAACAGGACAAGCTTGCATGTGGTATAGTTTTGGAGAAAAATGTGTTCATTTCATGTATGCGCAAAATGCCTTTGAAATGGCTTTAAAATGGATTTGGAGCATGGAGACGATTATCTCAGGATGGCAATATAAACAAACAAAACTTTTAGTAGATTTCTACTTATTTTATTAAATATTATCTCCACCAAACAGGACAAGCTTGCATCTGTTATAGTTTTGGAGAAAAATGTGTTCATTTCATGTATGCGCGAAATGCCTTAAAAATGGCTTTAAAATGGATTTGGAGCATGGAGACGATTATCTCGGGATTGCAAGATAACCAAACAAAACTTTTAGTGGATTTCTACTTATTTTATTAAATATCATCTCCACCAAACAGGACAAGCTTGCATCTGTTATAGTTTTGGAGAAAAATGTGTTCATTTCATGTATGCGCGAAATGCCTTAAAAATGGCTTTAAAATGGATTTGGAGCATGGAGACGATTATCTCGGGATTGCAAGATAACCAAACAAAACTTTTAGTGGATTTCTACTTATTTTATTAAATATCATCTCCACCAAACAGGACAAGCTTGCATGTGTTATAGTTTTGGAGAAAAATGTGTTCATTTCATGTATGCGCGAAATGCCTTAAAAATGGCTTTAAATGGATTTGGAGCATGGAGACGATTATCTCGGGATTGCAAGATAACCAAACAAAACTTTTAGTGGATTTCTACTTATTTTATTAAATATCATCTCCACCAAACAGGACAAGCTTGCATCTGTTATAGTTTTGGAGAAAAATGTGTTCATTTCATGTATGCGCGAAATGCCTTAAAAATGGCTTTAAAATGGATTTGGAGCATGGAGACGATTATCTCGGGATTGCAAGATAACCAAACAAAACTTTTAGTGGATTTCTACTTATTTTATTAAATATCATCTCCACCAAACAGGACAAGCTTGCATGTGTTATAGTTTTGGAGAAAAATGTGTTCATTTCATGTATGCGCAAAATGCCTTTGAAATGGCTTTAAAATGGATTTGGAGCATGGAGACGATTATCTCAGGATGGCAATATAAACAAACGAAACTTTTAGTAGATTTCTACTTATTTTATTAAATATTATCTCCACCAAACAGGACAAGCTTGCATCTGTTATAGTTTTGGAGAAAAATGTGTTCATTTCATGTATGCGCGAAATGCCTTAAAAATGGCTTTAAAATGGATTTGGAGCATGGAGACGATTATCTCGGGATTGCAAGATAACCAAACAAAACTTTTAGTGGATTTCTACTTATTTTATTAAATATCATCTCCACCAAACAGGACAAGCTTGCATCTGTTATAGTTTTGGAGAAAAATGTGTTCATTTCATGTATGCGCGAAATGCCTTAAAAATGGCTTTAAAATGGATTTGGAGCATGGAGACGATTATCTCGGGATTGCAAGATAACCAAACAAAACTTTTAGTGGATTTCTACTTATTTTATTAAATATCATCTCCACCAAACAGGACAAGCTTGCATCTGTTATAGTTTTGGAGAAAAATGTGTTCATTTCATGTATGCGCGAAATGCCTTAAAAATGGCTTTAAAATGGATTTGGAGCATGGAGACGATTATCTCGGGATTGCAAGATAACCAAACAAAACTTTTAGTGGATTTCTACTTATTTTATTAAATATCATCTCCACCAAACAGGACAAGCTTGCATCTGTTATAGTTTTGGAGAAAAATGTGTTCATTTCATGTATGCGCGAAATGCCTTAAAAATGGCTTTAAAATGGATTTGGAGCATGGAGACGATTATCTCGGGATTGCAAGATAACCAAACAAAACTTTTAGTGGATTTCTACTTATTTTATTAAATATCATCTCCACCAAACAGGACAAGCTTGCATCTGTTATAGTTTTGGAGAAAAATGTGTTCATTTCATGTATGCGCGAAATGCCTTAAAAATGGCTTTAAAATGGATTTGGAGCATGGAGACGATTATCTCGGGATTGCAAGATAACCAAACAAAACTTTTAGTGGATTTCTACTTATTTTATTAAATATCATCTCCACCAAACAGGACAAGCTTGCATCTGTTATAGTTTTGGAGAAAAATGTGTTCATTTCATGTATGCGCGAAATGCCTTAAAAATGGCTTTAAAATGGATTTGGAGCATGGAGACGATTATCTCGGGATTGCAAGATAACCAAACAAAACTTTTAGTGGATTTCTACTTATTTTATTAAATATCATCTCCACCAAACAGGACAAGCTTGCATCTGTTATAGTTTTGGAGAAAAATGTGTTCATTTCATGTATGCGCGAAATGCCTTAAAAATGGCTTTAAAATGGATTTGGAGCATGGAGACGATTATCTCGGGATTGCAAGATAACCAAACAAAACTTTTAGTGGATTTCTACTTACTTTATTAAATATCATCTCCACCAAACAGGACAAGCTTGCATGTGTTATAGTTTTGGAGAAAAATGTGTTCATTTCATGTATGCGCAAAATGCCTTTGAAATGGCTTTAAAATGGATTTGGAGCATGGAGACGATTATCTCAGGATGGCAATATAAACAAACGAAACTTTTAGTAGATTTCTACTTATTTTATTAAATATTATCTCCACCAAACAGGACAAGCTTGCATCTGTTATAGTTTTGGAGAAAAATGTGTTCATTTCATGTATGCGCGAAATGCCTTAAAAATGGCTTTAAAATGGATTTGGAGCATGGAGACGATTATCTCGGGATTGCAAGATAACCAAACAAAACTTTTAGTGGATTTCTACTTATTTTATTAAATATCATCTCCACCAAACAGGACAAGCTTGCATCTGTTATAGTTTTGGAGAAAAATGTGTTCATTTCATGTATGCGCGAAATGCCTTAAAATGGCTTTAAAATGGATTTGGAGCATGGAGACGATTATCTCGGGATTGCAATATAACCAAACAAAACTTTTAGTGGATTTCTACTTATTTTATTAAATATCATCTCCACCAAACAGGACAAGCTTGCATCTGTTATAGTTTTGGAGAAAAATGTGTTCATTTCATGTATGCGCGAAATGCCTTAAAAATGGCTTTAAAATGGATTTGGAGCATGGAGACGATTATCTCGGGATTGCAAGATAACCAAACAAAACTTTTAGTGGATTTCTACTTATTTTATTAAATATCATCTCCACCAAACAGGACAAGCTTGCATCTGTTATAGTTTTGGAGAAAAATGTGTTCATTTCATGTATGCGCGAAATGCCTTAAAAATGGCTTTAAAATGGATTTGGAGCATGGAGACGATTATCTCGGGATTGCAAGATAACCAAACAAAACTTTTAGTGGATTTCTACTTATTTTATTAAATATCATCTCCACCAAACAGGACAAGCTTGCATCTGTTATAGTTTTGGAGAAAAATGTGTTCATTTCATGTATGCGCGAAATGCCTTAAAAATGGCTTTAAAATGGATTTGGAGCATGGAGACGATTATCTCGGGATTGCAAGATAACCAAACAAAACTTTTAGTGGATTTCTACTTATTTTATTAAATATCATCTCCACCAAACAGGACAAGCTTGCATGTGTTATAGTTTTGGAGAAAAATGTGTTCATTTCATGTATGCGCAAAATGCCTTTGAAATGGCTTTAAAATGGATTTGGAGCATGGAGACGATTATCTCGGGATTGCAAGATAACCAAACAAAACTTTTAGTGGATTTCTACTTATTTTATTAAATATCATCTCCACCAAACAGGACAAGCTTGCATGTGGTATAGTTTTGGAGAAAAATGTGTTCATTTCATGTATGCGCAAAATGCCTTTGAAATGGCTTTAAAATGGATTTGGAGCATGGAGACGATTATCTCAGGATGGCAATATAAACAAACAAAACTTTTAGTAGATTTCTACTTATTTTATTAAATATTATCTCCACCAAACAGGACAAGCTTGCATCTGTTATAGTTTTGGAGAAAAATGTGTTCATTTCATGTATGCGCGAAATGCCTTAAAAATGGCTTTAAAATGGATTTGGAGCATGGAGACGATTATCTCGGGATTGCAAGATAACCAAACAAAACTTTTAGTGGATTTCTACTTATTTTATTAAATATCATCTCCACCAAACAGGACAAGCTTGCATCTGTCATAGTTTTGGAGAAAAATGTGTTAATTTCATGTATGCGCGAAATGCCTTAAAAATGGCTTTAAAATGGATTTGGAGCATGGAGACGATTATCTCGGGATTGCAAGATAACCAAACAAAACTTTTAGTGGATTTCTACTTATTTTATTAAATATCATCTCCACCAAACAGGACAAGCTTGCATGTGTTATAGTTTTGGAGAAAAATGTGTTCATTTCATGTATGCGCGAAATGCCTTAAAAATGGCTTTAAAATGGATTTGGAGCATGGAGACGATTATCTCGGGATTGCAAGATAACCAAACAAAACTTTTAGTGGATTTCTACTTATTTTATTAAATATCATCTCCACCAAACAGGACAAGCTTGCATCTGTTATAGTTTTGGAGAAAAATGTGTTCATTTCATGTATGCGCGAAATGCCTTAAAAATGGCTTTAAAATGGATTTGGAGCATGGAGACGATTATCTCGGGATTGCAAGATAACCAAACAAAACTTTTAGTGGATTTCTACTTATTTTATTAAATATCATCTCCACCAAACAGGACAAGCTTGCATGTGTTATAGTTTTGGAGAAAAATGTGTTCATTTCATGTATGCGCAAAATGCCTTTGAAATGGCTTTAAAATGGATTTGGAGCATGGAGACGATTATCTCAGGATGGCAATATAAACAAACGAAACTTTTAGTAGATTTCTACTTATTTTATTAAATATTATCTCCACCAAACAGGACAAGCTTGCATCTGTTATAGTTTTGGAGAAAAATGTGTTCATTTCATGTATGCGCGAAATGCCTTAAAAATGGCTTTAAAATGGATTTGGAGCATGGAGACGATTATCTCGGGATTGCAAGATAACCAAACAAAACTTTTAGTGGATTTCTACTTATTTTATTAAATATCATCTCCACCAAACAGGACAAGCTTGCATCTGTTATAGTTTTGGAGAAAAATGTGTTCATTTCATGTATGCGCGAAATGCCTTAAAAATGGCTTTAAAATGGATTTGGAGCATGGAGACGATTATCTCGGGATTGCAAGATAACCAAACAAAACTTTTAGTGGATTTCTACTTATTTTATTAAATATCATCTCCACCAAACAGGACAAGCTTGCATCTGTTATAGTTTTGGAGAAAAATGTGTTCATTTCATGTATGCGCGAAATGCCTTAAAAATGGCTTTAAAATGGATTTGGAGCATGGAGACGATTATCTCGGGATTGCAAGATAACCAAACAAAACTTTTAGTGGATTTCTACTTATTTTATTAAATATCATCTCCACCAAACAGGACAAGCTTGCATCTGTTATAGTTTTGGAAAAAAATGTGTTCATTTCATGTATGCGCGAAATGCCTTAAAAATGGCTTTAAAATGGATTTGGAGCATGGAGACGATTATCTCGGGATTGCAAGATAACCAAACAAAACTTTTAGTGGATTTCTACTTATTTTATTAAATATCATCTCCACCAAACAGGACAAGCTTGCATCTGTTATAGTTTTGGAGAAAAATGTGTTCATTTCATGTATGCGCGAAATGCCTTAAAAATGGCTTTAAAATGGATTTGGAGCATGGAGACGATTATCTCGGGATTGCAAGATAACCAAACAAAACTTTTAGTGGATTTCTACTTATTTTATTAAATATCATCTCCACCAAACAGGACAAGCTTGCATCTGTTATAGTTTTGGAGAAAAATGTGTTCATTTCATGTATGCGCGAAATGCCTTAAAAATGGCTTTAAAATGGATTTGGAGCATGGAGACGATTATCTCGGGATTGCAAGATAACCAAACAAAACTTTTAGTGGATTTCTACTTATTTTATTAAATATCATCTCCACCAAACAGGACAAGCTTGCATGTGTTATAGTTTTGGAGAAAAATGTGTTCATTTCATGTATGCGCGAAATGCCTTAAAAATGGCTTTAAAATGGATTTGAAGCATGGAGACGATTATCTCGGGATTGCAAGATAACCAAACAAAACTTTTAGTGGATTTCTACTTATTTTATTAAATATCATCTCCACCAAACAGGACAAGCTTGCATCTGTTATAGTTTTGGAGAAAAATGTGTTCATTTCATGTATGCGCGAAATGCCTTAAAAATGGCTTTAAAATGGATTTGGAGCATGGAGACGATTATCTCGGGATTGCAAGATAACCAAACAAAACTTTTAGTGGATTTCTACTTATTTTATTAAATATCATCTCCACCAAACAGGACAAGCTTGCATCTGTTATAGTTTTGGAGAAAAATGTGTTCATTTCATGTATGCGCGAAATGCCTTAAAAATGGCTTTAAAATGGATTTGGAGCATGGAGACGATTATCTCGGGATTGCAAGATAACCAAACAAAACTTTTAGTGGATTTCTACTTATTTTATTAAATATCATCTCCACCAAACAGGACAAGCTTGCATGTGTTATAGTTTTGGAGAAAAATGTGTTCATTTCATGTATGCGCAAAATGCCTTTGAAATGGCTTTAAAATGGATTTGGAGCATGGAGACGATTATCTCAGGATGGCAATATAAACAAACGAAACTTTTAGTAGATTTCTACTTATTTTATTAAATATTATCTCCACCAAACAGGACAAGCTTGCATCTGTTATAGTTTTGGAGAAAAATGTGTTCATTTCATGTATGCGCGAAATGCCTTAAAAATGGCTTTAAAATGGATTTGGAGCATGGAGACGATTATCTCGGGATTGCAAGATAACCAAACAAAACTTTTAGTGGATTTCTACTTATTTTATTAAATATCATCTCCACCAAACAGGACAAGCTTGCATGTGTTATAGTTTTGGAGAAAAATGTGTTCATTTCATGTATGCGCAAAATGCCTTTGAAATGGCTTTAAAATGGATTTGGAGCATGGAGACGATTATCTCAGGATGGCAATATAAACAAACGAAACTTTTAGTAGATTTCTACTTATTTTATTAAATATTATCTCCACCAAACAGGACAAGCTTGCATCTGTTATAGGTTTGGAGAAAAATGTGTTCATTTCATGTATGCGCGAAATGCCTTAAAAATGGCTTTAAAATGGATTTGGAGCATGGAGACGATTATCTCGGGATTGCAAGATAACCAAACAAAACTTTTAGTGGATTTCTACTTATTTTATTAAATATCATCTCCACCAAACAGGACAAGCTTGCATCTGTTATAGTTTTGGAGAAAAATGTGTTCATTTCATGTATGCGCGAAATGCCTTAAAAATGGCTTTAAAATGGATTTGGAGCATGGAGACGATTATCTCGGGATTGCAAGATAACCAAACAAAACTTTTAGTGGATTTCTACTTATTTTATTAAATATCATCTCCACCAAACAGGACAAGCTTGCATCTGTTATAGTTTTGGAGAAAAATGTGTTCATTTCATGTATGCGCGAAATGCCTTAAAAATGGCTTTAAAATGGATTTGGAGCATGGAGACGATTATCTCGGGATTGCAAGATAACCAAACAAAAGTTTTAGTGGATTTCTACTTATTTTATTAAATATCATCTCCACCAAACAGGACAAGCTTGCATCTGTTATAGTTTTGGAGAAAAATGTGTTCATTTCATGTATGCGCGAAATGCCTTAAAAATGGCTTTAAAATGGATTTGGAGCATGGAGACGATTATCTCGGGATTGCAAGATAACCAAACAAAACTTTTAGTGGATTTCTACTTATTTTATTAAATATCATCTCCACCAAACAGGACAAGCTTGCATCTGTTATAGTTTTGGAAAAAAATGTGTTCATTTCATGTATGCGCGAAATGCCTTAAAAATGGCTTTAAAATGGATTTGGAGCATGGAGACGATTATCTCGGGATTGCAAGATAACCAAACAAAACTTTTAGTGGATTTCTACTTATTTTATTAAATATCATCTCCACCAAACAGGACAAGCTTGCATCTGTTATAGTTTTGGAGAAAAATGTGTTCATTTCATGTATGCGCGAAATGCCTTAAAAATGGCTTTAAAATGGATTTGGAGCATGGAGACGATTATCTCGGGATTGCAAGATAACCAAACAAAACTTTTAGTGGATTTCTACTTATTTTATTAAATATCATCTCCACCAAACAGGACAAGCTTGCATCTGTTATAGTTTTGGAGAAAAATGTGTTCATTTCATGTATGCGCGAAATGCCTTAAAAATGGCTTTAAAATGGATTTGGAGCATGGAGACGATTATCTCGGGATTGCAAGATAACCAAACAAAACTTTTAGTGGATTTCTACTTATTTTATTAAATATCATCTCCACCAAACAGGACAAGCTTGCATGTGTTATAGTTTTGGAGAAAAATGTGTTCATTTCATGTATGCGCGAAATGCCTTAAACATGGCTTTAAAATGGATTTGAAGCATGGAGACGATTATCTCGGGATTGCAAGATAACCAAACAAAACTTTTAGTGGATTTCTACTTATTTTATTAAATATCATCTCCACCAAACAGGACAAGCTTGCATGTGTTATAGTTTTGGAGAAAAATGTGTTCATTTCATGTATGCGCAAAATGCCTTTGAAATGGCTTTAAAATGGATTTGGAGCATGGAGACGATTATCTCAGGATGGCAATATAAACAAACGAAACTTTTAGTAGATTTCTACTTATTTTATTAAATATTATCTCCACCAAACAGGACAAGCTTGCATCTGTTATAGTTTTGGAGAAAAATGTGTTCATTTCATGTATGCGCGAAATGCCTTAAAAATGGCTTTAAAATGGATTTGGAGCATGGAGACGATTATCTCGGGATTGCAAGATAACCAAACAAAACTTTTAGTGGATTTCTACTTATTTTATTAAATATCATCTCCACCAAACAGGACAAGCTTGCATGTGTTATAGTTTTGGAGAAAAATGTGTTCATTTCATGTATGCGCAAAATGCCTTTGAAATGGCTTTAAAATGGATTTGGAGCATGGAGACGATTATCTCAGGATGGCAATATAAACAAACGAAACTTTTAGTAGATTTCTACTTATTTTATTAAATATTATCTCCACCAAACAGGACAAGCTTGCATCTGTTATAGTTTTGGAGAAAAATGTGTTCATTTCATGTATGCGCGAAATGCCTTAAAAATGGCTTTAAAATGGATTTGGAGCATGGAGACGATTATCTCGGGATTGCAAGATAACCAAACAAAACTTTTAGTGGATTTCTACTTATTTTATTAAATATCATCTCCACCAAACAGGACAAGCTTGCATCTGTTATAGTTTTGGAGAAAAATGTGTTCATTTCATGTATGCGCGAAATGCCTTAAAAATGGCTTTAAAATGGATTTGGAGTATGGAGACGATTATCTCGGGATTGCAAGATAACCAAACAAAACTTTTAGTGGATTTCTACTTATTTTCTTAAATATCATCTCCACCAAACAGGACAAGCTTGCATCTGTTATAGTTTTGGAGAAAAATGTGTTCATTTCATGTATGCGCGAAATGCCTTAAAAATGGCTTTAAAATGGATTTGGAGCATGGAGACGATTATCTCGGGATTGCAAGATAACCAAACAAAACTTTTAGTGGATTTCTACTTATTTTATTAAATATCATCTCCACCAAACAGGACAAGCTTGCATCTGTTATAGTTGAGGAGAAAAATGTGTTCATTTCATGTATGCGCGAAATGCCTTAAAAATGGCTTTAAAATGGATTTGGAGCATGGAGACGATTATCTCGGGATTGCAAGATAACCAAACAAAACTTTTAGTGGATTTCTACTTATTTTATTAAATATCATCTCCACCAAACAGGACAAGCTTGCATCTGTTATAGTTTTGGAGAAAAATGTGTTCATTTCATGTATGCGCGAAATGCCTTAAAAATGGCTTTAAAATGGATTTGAGCATGGAGACGATTATCTCGGGATTGCAAGATAACCAAACAAAACTTTTAGTGGATTTCTACTTATTTTATTAAATATCATCTCCACCAAACAGGACAAGCTTGCATCTGTTATAGTTTTGGAGAAAAATGTGTTCATTTCATGTATGCGCGAAATGCCTTAAAAATGGCTTTAAAATGGATTTGGAGCATGGAGACGATTATCTCGGGATTGCAAGATAACCAAACAAAACTTTTAGTGGATTTCTACTTATTTTATTAAATATCATCTCCACCAAACAGGACAAGCTTGCATCTGTTATAGTTTTGGAGAAAAATGTGTTCATTTCATGTATGCGCGAAATGCCTTAAAAATGGCTTTAAAATGGATTTGGAGCATGGAGACGATTATCTCGGGATTGCAAGATAACCAAACAAAACTTTTAGTGGATTTCTACTTATTTTATTAAATATCATCTCCACCAAACAGGACAAGCTTGCATCTGTTATAGTTTTGGAGAAAAATGTGTTCATTTCATGTATGCGCGAAATGCCTTAAAAATGGCTTTAAAATGGATTTGGAGCATGGAGACGATTATCTCGGGATTGCAAGATAACCAAACAAAACTTTTAGTGGATTTCTACTTATTTTATTAAATATCATCTCCACCAAACAGGACAAGCTTGCATGTGTTATAGTTTTGGAGAAAAATGTGTTCATTTCATGTATGCGCGAAATGCCTTAAACATGGCTTTAAAATGGATTTGAAGCATGGAGACGATTATCTCGGGATTGCAAGATAACCAAACAAAACTTTTAGTGGATTTCTACTTATTTTATTAAATATCATCTCCACCAAACAGGACAAGCTTGCATCTGTTATAGTTTTGGAGAAAAATGTGTTCATTTCATGTATGCGCGAAATGCCTTAAAAATGGCTTTAAAATGGATTTGGAGCATGGAGACGATTATCTCGGGATTGCAAGATAACCAAACAAAACTTTTAGTGGATTTCTACTTATTTTATTAAATATCATCTCCACCAAACAGGACAAGCTTGCATCTGTTATAGTTTTGGAGAAAAATGTGTTCATTTCATGTATGCGCGAAATGCCTTAAAAATGGCTTTAAAATGGATTTGGAGCATGGAGACGATTATCTCGGGATTGCAAGATAACCAAACAAAACTTTTAGTGGATTTCTACTTATTTTATTAAATATCATCTCCACCAAACAGGACAAGCTTGCATGTGTTATAGTTTTGGAGAAAAATGTGTTCATTTCATGTATGCGCAAAATGCCTTTGAAATGGCTTTAAAATGGATTTGGAGCATGGAGACGATTATCTCAGGATGGCAATATAAACAAACGAAACTTTTAGTAGATTTCTACTTATTTTATTAAATATTATCTCCACCAAACAGGACAAGCTTGCATCTGTTATAGTTTTGGAGAAAAATGTGTTCATTTCATGTATGCGCGAAATGCCTTAAAAATGGCTTTAAAATGGATTTGGAGCATGGAGACGATTATCTCGGGATTGCAAGATAACCAAACAAAACTTTTAGTGGATTTCTACTTATTTTATTAAATATCATCTCCACCAAACAGGACAAGCTTGCATGTGTTATAGTTTTGGAGAAAAATGTGTTCATTTCATGTATGCGCAAAATGCCTTTGAAATGGCTTTAAAATGGATTTGGAGCATGGAGACGATTATCTCAGGATGGCAATATAAACAAACGAAACTTTTAGTAGATTTCTACTTATTTTATTAAATATTATCTCCACCAAACAGGACAAGCTTGCATCTGTTATAGTTTTGGAGAAAAATGTGTTCATTTCATGTATGCGCGAAATGCCTTAAAAATGGCTTTAAAATGGATTTGGAGCATGGAGACGATTATCTCGGGATTGCAAGATAACCAAACAAAACTTTTAGTGGATTTCTACTTATTTTATTAAATATCATCTCCACCAAACAGGACAAGCTTGCATCTGTTATAGTTTTGGAGAAAAATGTGTTCATTTCATGTATGCGCGAAATGCCTTAAAAATGGCTTTAAAATGGATTTGGAGTATGGAGACGATTATCTCGGGATTGCAAGATAACCAAACAAAACTTTTAGTGGATTTCTACTTATTTTCTTAAATATCATCTCCACCAAACAGGACAAGCTTGCATCTGTTATAGTTTTGGAGAAAAATGTGTTCATTTCATGTATGCGCGAAATGCCTTAAAAATGGCTTTAAAATGGATTTGGAGCATGGAGACGATTATCTCGGGATTGCAAGATAACCAAACAAAACTTTTAGTGGATTTCTACTTATTTTATTAAATATCATCTCCACCAAACAGGACAAGCTTGCATCTGTTATAGTTGAGGAGAAAAATGTGTTCATTTCATGTATGCGCGAAATGCCTTAAAAATGGCTTTAAAATGGATTTGGAGCATGGAGACGATTATCTCGGGATTGCAAGATAACCAAACAAAACTTTTAGTGGATTTCTACTTATTTTATTAAATATCATCTCCACCAAACAGGACAAGCTTGCATCTGTTATAGTTTTGGAGAAAAATGTGTTCATTTCATGTATGCGCGAAATGCCTTAAAAATGGCTTTAAAATGGATTTGAGCATGGAGACGATTATCTCGGGATTGCAAGATAACCAAACAAAACTTTTAGTGGATTTCTACTTATTTTATTAAATATCATCTCCACCAAACAGGACAAGCTTGCATCTGTTATAGTTTTGGAGAAAAATGTGTTCATTTCATGTATGCGCGAAATGCCTTAAAAATGGCTTTAAAATGGATTTGGAGCATGGAGACGATTATCTCGGGATTGCAAGATAACCAAACAAAACTTTTAGTGGATTTCTACTTATTTTATTAAATATCATCTCCACCAAACAGGACAAGCTTGCATGTGTTATAGTTTTGGAGAAAAATGTGTTCATTTCATGTATGCGCAAAATGCCTTTGAAATGGCTTTAAAATGGATTTGGAGCATGGAGACGATTATCTCGGGATTGCAAGATAACCAAACAAAACGTTTAGTGGATTTCTACTTATTTTATTAAATATCATCTCCACCAAACAGGACAAGCTTGCATCTGTTACAGTTTTGGAGAAAAATGTGTTCATTTCATGTATGCGCGAAATGCCTTAAAAATGGCTTTAAAATGGATTTGGAGCATGGAGACGATTATCTCGGGATTGCAAGATAACCAAACAAAACTTTTAGTGGATTTCTACTTATTTTATTAAATATCATCTCCACCAAACAGGACAAGCTTGCATCTGTTATAGTTTTGGAGAAAAATGTGTTCATTTCATGTATGCGCGAAATGCCTTAAAAATGGCTTTAAAATGGATTTGGAGCATGGAGACGATTATCTCGGGATTGCAAGATAACCAAACAAAACTTTTAGTGGATTTCTACTTATTTTATTAAATATCATCTCCACCAAACAGGACAAGCTTGCATCTGTTATAGTTTTGGAGAAAAATGTGTTCATTTAATGTATGCGCAAAATGCCTTTGAAATGGCTTTAAAATGGATTTGGAGCATGGAGACGATTATCTCGGGATTGCAAGATAACCAAACAAAACGTTTAGTGGATTTCTACTTATTTTATTAAATATCATCTCCACCAAACAGGACAAGCTTGCATCTGTTATAGTTTTGGAGAAAAATGTGTTCATTTCATGTATGCGCGAAATGCCTTAAAAATGGCTTTAAAATGGATTTGGAGCATGGAGACGATTATCTCGGGATTGCAAGATAACCAAACAAAACTTTTAGTGGATTTCTACTTATTTTATTAAATATCATCTCCACCAAACAGGACAAGCTTGCATCTGTTATAGTTTTGGAGAAAAATGTGTTCATTTCATGTATGCGCGAAATGCCTTAAAAATGGCTTTAAAATGGATTTGGAGCATGGAGACGATTATCTCGGGATTGCAAGATAACCAAACAAAACTTTTAGTGGATTTCTACTTATTTTATTAAATATCATCTCCACCAAACAGGACAAGCTTGCATCTGTTATAGTTTTGGAGAAAAATGTGTTCATTTAATGTATGCGCGAAATGTGTTAAAAATGGCTTTAAAATGGATTTGGAGCATGGAGACGATTATCTCGGGATTGCAAGATAACCAAACGAAACTTTTAGTGGATTTCTACTTATTTTATTAAATATCATCTCCACCAAACAGGACAAGCTTGCATGTGTTATAGTTTTGGAGAAAAATGTGTTCATTTCATGTATGCGCAAAATGCCTTTGAAATGGCTTTAAAATGGATTTGGAGCATGGAGACGATTATCTCAGGATGGCAATATAAACAAACGAAACTTTTAGTAGATTTCTACTTATTTTATTAAATATTATCTCCACCAAACAGGACAAACTTGCATCTGTTATAGTTTTGGAGAAAAATGTGTTCATTTCATGTATGCGCGAAATGCCTTAAAAATGGCTTTAAAATGGATTTGGAGCATGGAGACGATTATCTCGGGATTGCAAGATAACCAAACAAAACTTTTAGTGGATTTCTACTTATTTTATTAAATATCATCTCCACCAAACAGGACAAGCTTGCATCTGTTATAGTTTTGGAGAAAAATGTGTTCATTTCATGTATGCGCGAAATGCCTTAAAAATGGCTTTAAAATGGATTTGGAGCATGGAGACGATTATCTCGGGATTGCAATATAACCAAACAAAACTTTTAGTGGATTTCTACTTATTTTATTAAATATCATCTCCACCAAACAGGACAAGCTTGCATCTGTTATAGTTTTGGAGAAAAATGTGTTCATTTCATGTATGCGCGAAATGCCTTAAAAATGGCTTTAAAATGGATTTGGAGCATGGAGACGATTATCTCGGGATTGCAAGATAACCAAACAAAACTTTTAGTGGATTTCTACTTATTTTATTAAATATCATCTCCACCAAACAGGACAAGCTTGCATCTGTTATAGTTTTGGAGAAAAATGTGTTCATTTCATGTATGCGCGAAATGCCTTAAAAATGGCTTTAAAATGGATTTGGAGCATGGAGACGATTATCTCGGGATTGCAATATAACCAAACAAAACTTTTAGTGGATTTCTACTTATTTTATTAAATATCATCTCCACCAAACAGGACAAGCTTGCATCTGTTATAGTTTTGGAGAAAAATGTGTTCATTTCATGTATGCGCGAAATGCCTTAAAAATGGCTTTAAAATGGATTTGGAGCATGGAGACGATTATCTCGGGATTGCAAGATAACCAAACAAAACTTTTAGTGGATTTCTACTTATTTTATTAAATATCATCTCCACCAAACAGGACAAGCTTGCATCTGTTATAGTTTTGGAGAAAAATGTGTTCCTTTCATGTATGCGCGAAATGCCTTAAAAATGGCTTTAAAATGGATTTGGAGCATGGAGACGATTATCTCGTGATTGCAAGATAACCAAACGAAACTTTTAGTGGATTTCTACTTATTTTATTAAATATCATCTCCACCAAACAGGACAAGCTTGCATGTGTTATAGTTTTGGAGAAAAATGTGTTCATTTCATGTATGCGCAAAATGCCTTTGAAATGGCTTTAAAATGGATTTGGAGCATGGAGACGATTATCTCAGGATGGCAATATAAACAAACGAAACTTTTAGTAGATTTCTACTTATTTTATTAAATATTATCTCCACCAAACAGGACAAGCTTGCATCTGTTATAGTTTTGGAGAAAAATGTGTTCATTTCATGTATGCGCGAAATGCCTTAAAAATGGCTTTAAAATGGATTTGGAGCATGGAGACGATTATCTCGGGATTGCAAGATAACCAAACAAAACTTTTAGTGGATTTCTACTTATTTTATTAAATATCATCTCCACCAAACAGGACAAGCTTGCATCTGTTATAGTTTTGGAGAAAAATGTGTTCATTTCATGTATGCGCGAAATGCCTTAAAAATGGCTTTAAAATGGATTTGGAGCATGGAGACGATTATCTCGGGATTGCAATATAACCAAACAAAACTTTTAGTGGATTTCTACTTATTTTATTAAATATCATCTCCACCAAACAGGACAAGCTTGCATCTGTTATAGTTTTGGAGAAAAATGTGTTCATTTCATGTATGCGCGAAATGCCTTAAAAATGGCTTTAAAATGGATTTGGAGCATGGAGACGATTATCTCGGGATTGCAATATAACCAAACAAAACTTTTAGTGGATTTCTACTTATTTTATTAAATATCATCTCCACCAAACAGGACAAGCTTGCATCTGTTATAGTTTTGGAGAAAAATGTGTTCATTTCATGTATGCGCGAAATGCCTTAAAAATGGCTTTAAAATGGATTTGGAGCATGGAGACGATTATCTCGGGATTGCAAGATAACCAAACAAAACTTTTAGTGGATTTCTACTTATTTTATTAAATATCATCTCCACCAAACAGGACAAGCTTGCATCTGTTATAGTTTTGGAGAAAAATGTGTTCATTTCATGTATGCGCGAAATGCCTTAAAAATGGCTTTAAAATGGATTTGGAGCATGGAGACGATTATCTCGGGATTGCAAGATAACCAAACAAAACTTTTAGTGGATTTCTACTTATTTTATTAAATATCATCTCCACCAAACAGGACAAGCTTGCATGTGTTATAGTTTTGGAGAAAAATGTGTTCATTTCATGTATGCGCAAAATGCCTTTGAAATGGCTTTAAAATGGATTTGGAGCATGGAGACGATTATCTCGGGATTGCAAGATAACCAAACAAAACTTTTAGTGGATTTCTACTTATTTTATTAAATATCATCTCCACCAAACAGGACAAGCTTGCATCTGTTATAGTTTTGGAGAAAAATGTGTTCATTTCATGTATGTGCGAAATGCCTTAAAAATGGCTTTAAAATGGATTTGGAGCATGGAGACGATTATCTCGGGATTGCAAGATAACCAAACAAAACTTTTAGTGGATTTCTACTTATTTTATTAAATATCATCTCCACCAAACAGGACAAGCTTGCATCTGTTATAGTTTTGGAGAAAAATGTGTTCATTTCATGTATGCGCGAAATGCCTTAAAAATGGCTTTAAAATGGATTTGGAGCATGGAGACGATTATCTCGGGATTGCAAGATAACCAAACAAAACTTTTAGTGGATTTCTACTTATTTTATTAAATATCATCTCCACCAAACAGGACAAGCTTGCATCTGTTATAGTTTTGGAGAAAAATGTGTTCATTTCATGTATGCGCGAAATGCCTTAAAAATGGCTTTAAAATGGATTTGGAGCATGGAGACGATTATCTCGGGATTGCAAGATAACCAAACAAAACTTTTAGTGGATTTCTACTTATTTTATTAAATATCATCTCCACCAAACAGGACAAGCTTGCATGTGTTATAGTTTTGGAGAAAAATGTGTTCATTTCATGTATGCGCAAAATGCCTTTGAAATGGCTTTAAAATGGATTTGGAGCATGGAGACGATTATCTCAGGATGGAAATATAAACAAACGAAACTTTTAGTAGATTTCTACTTATTTTATTAAATATTATCTCCACCAAACAGGACAAGCTTGCATCTGTTATAGTTTTGGAGAAAAATGTGTTCATTTCATGTATGCGCGAAATCCCTTAAAAATGGCTTTAAAATGGATTTGGAGCATGGAGACGATTATCTCGGGATTGCAAGATAACCAAACAAAACTTTTAGTGGATTTCTACTTATTTTATTAAATATCATCTCCACCAAACAGGACAAGCTTGCATCTGTTATAGTTTTGGAGAAAAATGTGTTCATTTCATGTATGCGCGAAATGCCTTAAAAATGGCTTTAAAATGGATTTGGAGCATGGAGACGATTATCTCGGGATTGCAAGATAACCAAACAAAACTTTTAGTGGATTTCTACTTATTTTATTAAATATCATCTCCACCAAACAGGACAAGCTTGCATGTGTTATAGTTTTGGAGAAAAATGTGTTCATTTCATGTATGCGCAAAATGCCTTAAAAATGGCTTTAAAATGGATTTGGAGCATGGAGACGATTATCTCAGGATGGCAATATAAACAAACGAAACTTTTAGTAGATTTCTACTTATTTTATTAAATATTATCTCCACCAAACAGGACAAGCTTGCATCTGTTATAGTTTTGGAGAAAAATGTGTTCATTTCATGTATGCGCGAAATGCCTTAAAAATGGCTTTAAAATGGATTTGGAGCATGGAGACGATTATCTCGGGATTGCAAGATAACCAAACAAAACTTTTAGTGGATTTCTACTTATTTTATTAAATATCATCTCCACCAAACAGGACAAGCTTGCATCTGTTATAGTTTTGGAGAAAAATGTGTTCATTTCATGTATGCGCGAAATGCCTTAAAAATGGCTTTAAAATGGATTTGGAGCATGGAGACGATTATCTCGGGATTGCAAGATAACCAAACAAAACTTTTAGTGGATTTCTACTTATTTTATTAAATATCATCTCCACCAAACAGGACAAGCTTGCATCTGTTATAGTTTTGGAGAAAAATGTGTTCATTTCATGTATGCGCGAAATGCCTTAAAAATGGCTTTAAAATGGATTTGGAGCATGGAGACGATTATCTCGGGATTGCAAGATAACCAAACAAAACTTTAATGGATTTCTACTTATTTTATTAAATATCATCTCCACCAAACAGGACAAGCTTGCATCTGTTATAGTTTTGGAGAAAAATGTGTTAATTTCATGTATGCGCGAAATGCCTTAAAAATGGCTTTAAAATGGATTTGGAGCATGGAGACGATTATCTCGGGATTGCAAGATAACCAAACAAAACTTTAATGGATTTCTACTTATTTTATTAAATATCATCTCCACCAAACAGGACAAGCTTGCATCTGTTATAGTTTTGGAGAAAAATGTGTTCATTTCATGTATGCGCGAAATGCCTTAAAAATGGCTTTAAAATGGATTTGGAGCATGGAGACGATTATCTCGGGATTGCAATATAACCAAACAAAACTTTTAGTGGATTTCTACTTATTTTATTAAATATCATCTCCACCAAACAGGACAAGCTTGCATCTGTTATAGTTTTGGAGAAAAATGTGTTCATTTCATGTATGCGCGAAATGCCTTAAAAATGGCTTTAAAATGGATTTGGAGCATGGAGACGATTATCTCGGGATTGCAAGATAACCAAACAAAACTTTTAGTGGATTTCTACTTATTTTATTAAATATCATCTCCACCAAACAGGACAAGCTTGCATCTGTTATAGTTTTGGAGAAAAATGTGTTCATTTCATGAATGCGCGAAATGCCTTAAAAATGGCTTTAAAATGGATTTGGAGCATGGAGACGATTATCTCGGGATTGCAAGATAACCAAACAAAACTTTTAGTGGATTTCTACTTATTTTATTAAATATCATCTCCACCAAACAGGACAAGCTTGCATCTGTTATAGTTTTGGAGAAAAATGTGTTCATTTCATGTATGCGCGAAATGCCTTAAAAATGGCTTTAAAATGGATTTGGAGCATGGAGACGATTATCTCGGGATTGCAAGATAACCAAACAAAACTTTTAGTGGATTTCTACTTATTTTATTAAATATCATCTCCACCAAACAGGACAAGCTTGCATCTGTTATAGTTTTGGAGAAAAATGTGTTCATTTCATGTATGCGCGAAATGCCTTAAAAATGGCTTTAAAATGGATTTGGAGCATGGAGACGATTATCTCGGGATTGCAAGATAACCAAACAAAACTTTTAGTGGATTTCTACTTATTTTATTAAATATCATCTCCACCAAACAGGACAAGCTTGCATGTGTTATAGTTTTGGAGAAAAATGTGTTCATTTCATGTATGCGCAAAATGCCTTTGAAATGGCTTTAAAATGGATTTGGAGCATGGAGACGATTATCTGGGGATTGCAAGATAACCAAACAAAACTTTTAGTGGATTTCTACTTATTTTATTAAATATCATCTCCACCAAACAGGACAAGCTTGCATCTGTTATAGTTTTGGAGAAAAATGTGTTCATTTCATGTATGCGCGAAATGCCTTAAAAATGGCTTTAAAATGGATTTGGAGCATGGAGACGATTATCTCGGGATTGCAAGATAACCAAACAAAACTTTTAGTGGATTTCTACTTATTTTATTAAATATCATCTCCACCAAACAGGACAAGCTTGCATCTGTTATAGTTTTGGAGAAAAATGTGTTCATTTCATGTATGCGCGAAATGCCTTAAAAATGGCTTTAAAATGGATTTGGAGCATGGAGACGATTATCTCGGGATTGCAAGATAACCAAACAAAACTTTTAGTGGATTTCTACTTATTTTATTAAATATCATCTCCACCAAACAGGACAAGCTTGCATCTGTTATAGTTTTGGAGAAAAATGTGTTCATTTCATGTATGCGCGAAATGCCTTAAAAATGGCTTTAAAATGGATTTGGAGCATGGAGACGATTATCTCGGGATTGCAAGATAACCAAACAAAACTTTTAGTGGATTTCTACTTATTTTATTAAATATCATCTCCACCAAACAGGACAAGCTTGCATGTGTTATAGTTTTGGAGAAAAATGTGTTCATTTCATGTATGCGCAAAATGCCTTTGAAATGGCTTTAAAATGGATTTGGAGCATGGAGACGATTATCTCAAGATGGCAATATAAACAAACGAAACTTTTAGTAGATTTCTACTTATTTTATTAAATATTATCTCCACCAAACAGGACAAGCTTGCATCTGTTATAGTTTTGGAGAAAAATGTGTTCATTTCATGTATGCGCGAAATGCCTTAAAAATGGCTTTAAAATGGATTTGGAGCATGGAGACGATTATCTCGGGATTGCAAGATAACCAAACAAAACTTTAATAGATTTCTACTTATTTTATTAAATATCATCTCCACCAAACAGGACAAGCTTGCATCTGTTATAGTTTTGGAGAAAAATGTGTTCATTTCATGTATGCGCGAAATGCCTTAAAAATGGCTTTAAAATGGATTTGGAGCATGGAGACGATTATCTCGGGATTGCAAGATAACCAAACAAAACTTTAATGGATTTCTACTTATTTTATTAAATATCATCTCCACCAAACAGGACAAGCTTGCATCTGTTATAGTTTTGGAGAAAAATGTGTTCATTTCATGTATGCGCGAAATGCCTTAAAAATGGCTTTAAAATGGATTTGGAGCATGGAGACGATTATCTCGGGATTGCAATATAACCAAACAAAACTTTTAGTGGATTTCTACTTATTTTATTAAATATCATCTCCACCAAACAGGACAAGCTTGCATCTGTTATAGTTTTGGAGAAAAATGTGTTCATTTCATGTATGCGCGAAATGCCTTAAAAATGGCTTTAAAATGGATTTGGAGCATGGAGACGATTATCTCGGGATTGCAAGATAACCAAACAAAACTTTTAGTGGATTTCTACTTATTTTATTAAATATCATCTCCACCAAACAGGACAAGCTTGCATCTGTTATAGTTTTGGAGAAAAATGTGTTCATTTCATGTATGCGCGAAATGCCTTAAAAATGGCTTTAAAATGGATTTGGAGCATGGAGACGATTATCTCGGGATTGCAAGATAACCAAACAAAACTTTAATGGATTTCTACTTATTTTATTAAATATCATCTCCACCAAACAGGACAAGCTTGCATCTGTTATAGTTTTGGAGAAAAATGTGTTCATTTCATGTATGCGCGAAATGCCTTAAAAATGGCTTTAAAATGGATTTGGAGCATGGAGACGATTATCTCGGGATTGCAATATAACCAAACAAAACTTTTAGTGGATTTCTACTTATTTTATTAAATATCATCTCCACCAAACAGGACAAGCTTGCATCTGTTATAGTTTTGGAGAAAAATGTGTTCATTTCATGTATGCGCGAAATGCCTTAAAAATGGCTTTAAAATGGATTTGGAGCATGGAGACGATTATCTCGGGATTGCAAGATAACCAAACAAAACTTTTAGTGGATTTCTACTTATTTTATTAAATATCATCTCCACCAAACAGGACAAGCTTGCATCTGTTATAGTTTTGGAGAAAAATGTGTTCATTTCATGTATGCGCGAAATGCCTTAAAAATGGCTTTAAAATGGATTTGGAGCATGGAGACGATTATCTCGGGATTGCAAGATAACCAAACAAAACTTTTAGTGGATTTCTACTTATTTTATTAAATATCATCTCCACCAAACAGGACAAGCTTGCATCTGTTATAGTTTTGGAGAAAAATGTGTTCATTTCATGTATGCGCGAAATGCCTTAAAAATGGCTTTAAAATGGATTTGGAGCATGGAGACGATTATCTCGGGATTGCAAGATAACCAAACAAAACTTTTAGTGGATTTCTACTTATTTTATTAAATATCATCTCCACCAAACAGGACAAGCTTGCATGTGTTATAGTTTTGGAGAAAAATGTGTTCATTTCATGTATGCGCGAAATGCCTTAAAAATGGCTTTAAAATGGATTTGGAGCATGGAGACGATTATCTCGGGATTGCAAGATAACCAAGCAAAACTTTTAGTGGATTTCTACTTATTTTATTAAATATCATCTCCACCAAACAGGACAAGCTTGCATCTGTTATAGTTTTGGAGAAAAATGTGTTCATTTCATGTATGCGCGAAATGCCTTAAAAATGGCTTTAAAATGGATTTGGAGCATGGAGACGATTATCTCGGGATTGCAAGATAACCAAACAAAACTTTTAGTGGATTTCTACTTATTTTATTAAATATCATCTCCACCAAACAGGACAAGCTTGCATCTGTTATAGTTTTGGAGAAAAATGTGTTCATTTCATGTATGCGCGAAATGCCTTAAAAATGGCTTTAAAATGGATTTGGAGCATGGAGACGATTATCTCGGGATTGCAAGATAACCAAACAAAACTTTAATGGATTTCTACTTATTTTATTAAATATCATCTCCACCAAACAGGACAAGCTTGCATCTGTTATAGTTTTGGAGAAAAATGTGTTCATTTCATGTATGCGCGAAATGCCTTAAAAATGGCTTTAAAATGGATTTGGAGCATGGAGACGATTATCTCGGGATTGCAATATAACCAAACAAAACTTTTAGTGGATTTCTACTTATTTTATTAAATATCATCTCCACCAAACAGGACAAGCTTGCATCTGTTATAGTTTTGGAGAAAAATGTGTTCATTTCATGTATGCGCGAAATGCCTTAAAAATGGCTTTAAAATGGATTTGGAGCATGGAGACGATTATCTCGGGATTGCAAGATAACCAAACAAAACTTTTAGTGGATTTCTACTTATTTTATTAAATATCATCTCCACCAAACAGGACAAGCTTGCATCTGTTATAGTTTTGGAGAAAAATGTGTTCATTTCATGTATGCGCGAAATGCCTTAAAAATGGCTTTAAAATGGATTTGGAGCATGGAGACGATTATCTCGGGATTGCAAGATAACCAAACAAAACTTTTAGTGGATTTCTACTTATTTTATTAAATATCATCTCCACCAAACAGGACAAGCTTGCATCTGTTATAGTTTTGGAGAAAAATGTGTTCATTTCATGTATGCGCGAAATGCCTTAAAAATGGCTTTAAAATGGATTTGGAGCATGGAGACGATTATCTCGGGATTGCAAGATAACCAAACAAAACTTTTAGTGGATTTCTACTTATTTTATTAAATATCATCTCCACCAAACAGGACAAGCTTGCATGTGTTATAGTTTTGGAGAAAAATGTGTTCATTTCATGTATGCGTAAAAATGCCTTTGAAATGGCTTTAAAATGGATTTGGAGCATGGAGACGATTATCTCGGGATTGCAAGATAACCAAACAAAACTTTTAGTAGATTTCTACTTATTTTATTAAATATCATCTCCACCAAACAGGACAAGCTTGCATCTGTTATAGTTTTGGAGAAAAATGTGTTCATTTCATGTATGCGCGAAATGCCTTAAAAATGGCTTTAAAATGGATTTGGAGCATGGAGACGATTATCTCGGGATTGCAAGATAACCAAACAAAACTTTTAGTGGATTTCTACTTATTTTATTAAATATCATCTCCACCAAACAGGACAAGCTTGCATCTGTTATAGTTTTGGAGAAAAATGTGTTTATTTCATGTATGCGCGAAATGCCTTAAAAATGGCTTTAAAATGGATTTGGAGCATGGAGACGATTATCTCGGGATTGCAATATAACCAAACAAAACTTTTAGTGGATTTCTACTTATTTTATTAAATATCATCTCCACCAAACAGGACAAGCTTGCATGTGTTATAGTTTTGGAGAAAAATGTGTTCATTTCATGTATGCGCAAAATGCCTTTGAAATGGCTTTAAAATGGATTTGGAGCATGGAGACGATTATCTCAGGATGGCAATATAAACAAACGAAACTTTTAGTAGATTTCTACTTATTTTATTAAATATTATCTCCACCAAACAGGACAAGCTTGCATCTGTTATAGTTTTGGAGAAAAATGTGTTCATTTCATGTATGCGCGAAATGCCTTAAAAATGGCTTTAAAATGGATTTGGAGCATGGAGACGATTATCTCGGGATTGCAAGATAACCAAACAAAACTTTTAGTGGATTTCTACTTATTTTATTAAATATCATCTCCACCAAACAGGACAAGCTTGCATCTGTTATAGTTTTGGAGAAAAATGTGTTCATTTCATGTATGCGCGAAATGCCTTAAAAATGGCTTTAAAATGGATTTGGAGCATGGAGACGATTATCTCGGGATTGCAAGATAACCAAACAAAACTTTTAGTGGATTTCTACTTATTTTATTAAATATCATCTCCACCAAACAGGACAAGCTTGCATCTGTTATAGTTTTGGAGAAAAATGTGTTCATTTCATGTATGCGCGAAATGCCTTAAAAATGGCTTTAAAATGGATTTGGAGCATGGAGACGATTATCTCGGGATTGCAAGATAACCAAACAAAACTTTTAGTGGATTTCTACTTATTTTATTAAATATCATCTCCACCAAACAGGACAAGCTTGCATCTGTTATAGTTTTGGAGAAAAATGTGTTCATTTCATGTATGCGCGAAATGCCTTAAAAATGGCTTTAAAATGGATTTGGAGCATGGAGACGATTATCTCGGGATTGCAAGATAACCAAACAAAACTTTTAGTGGATTTCTACTTATTTTATTAAATATCATCTCCACCAAACAGGACAAGCTTGCATCTGTTATAGTTTTGGAGAAAAATGTGTTCATTTCATGTATGCGCGAAATGCCTTAAAAATGGCTTTAAAATGGATTTGGAGCATGGAGACGATTATCTCGGGATTGCAAGATAACCAAACAAAACTTTTAGTGGATTTCTACTTATTTTATTAAATATCATCTCCACCAAACAGGACAAGCTTGCATCTGTTATAGTTTTGGAGAAAAATGTGTTTATTTCATGTATGCGCGAAATGCCTTAAAAATGGCTTTAAAATGGATTTGGAGCATGGAGACGATTATCTCGGGATTGCAAGATAACCAAACAAAACTTTTAGTGGATTTCTACTTATTTTATTAAATATCATCTCCACCAAACAGGACAAGCTTGCATCTGTTATAGTTTTGGAGAAAAATGTGTTCATTTAATGTATGCGCGAAATGTGTTAAAAATGGCTTTAAAATGGATTTGGAGCATGGAGACGATTATCTCGGGATTGCAAGATAACCAAACAAAACTTTTAGTGGATTTCTACTTATTTTATTAAATATCATCTCCACCAAACAGGACAAGCTTGCATGTGTTATAGTTTTGGAGAAAAATGTGTTCATTTCATGTATGCGCAAAATGCCTTTGAAATGGCTTTAAAATGGATTTGGAGCATGGAGACGATTATCTCAGGATGGCAATATAAACAAACGAAACTTTTAGTAGATTTCTACTTATTTTATTAAATATTATCTCCACCAAACAGGACAAGCTTGCATCTGTTATAGTTTTGGAGAAAAATGTGTTCATTTCATGTATGCGCGAAATGCCTTAAAAATGGCTTTAAAATGGATTTGGAGCATGGAGACGATTATCTCGGGATTGCAAGATAACCAAACAAAACTTTTAGTGGATTTCTACTTATTTTATTAAATATCATCTCCACCAAACAGGACAAGCTTGCATCTGTTATAGTTTTGGAGAAAAATGTGTTCATTTCATGTATGCGCGAAATGCCTTAAAAATGGCTTTAAAATGGATTTGGAGCATGGAGACGATTATCTCGGGATTGCAATATAACCAAACAAAACTTTTAGTGGATTTCTACTTATTTTATTAAATATCATCTCCACCAAACAGGACAAGCTTGCATCTGTTATAGTTTTGGAGAAAAATGTGTTCATTTCATGTATGCGCGAAATGCCTTAAAAATGGCTTTAAAATGGATTTGGAGCATGGAGACGATTATCTCGGGATTGCAAGATAACCAAACAAAACTTTTAGTGGATTTCTACTTATTTTATTAAATATCATCTCCACCAAACAGGACAAGCTTGCATCTGTTATAGTTTTGGAGAAAAATGTGTTCATTTCATGTATGCGCGAAATGCCTTAAAAATGGCTTTAAAATGGATTTGGAGCATGGAGACGATTATCTCGGGATTGCAATATAACCAAACAAAACTTTTAGTGGATTTCTACTTATTTTATTAAATATCATCTCCACCAAACAGGACAAGCTTGCATCTGTTATAGTTTTGGAGAAAAATGTGTTCATTTCATGTATGCGCGAAATGCCTTAAAAATGGCTTTAAAATGGATTTGGAGCATGGAGACGATTATCTCGGGATTGCAAGATAACCAAACAAAACTTTTAGTGGATTTCTACTTATTTTATTAAATATCATCTCCACCAAACAGGACAAGCTTGCATCTGTTATAGTTTTGGAGAAAAATGTGTTCATTTCATGTATGCGCGAAATGCCTTAAAATGGCTTTAAAATGGATTTGGAGCATGGAGACGATTATCTCGTGATTGCAAGATAACCAAACAAAACTTTTAGTGGATTTCTACTTATTTTATTAAATATCATCTCCACCAAACAGGACAAGCTTGCATGTGTTATAGTTTTGGAGAAAAATGTGTTCATTTCATGTATGCGCAAAATGCCTTTGAAATGGCTTTAAAATGGATTTGGAGCATGGAGACGATTATCTCAGGATGGCAATATAAACAAACGAAACTTTTAGTAGATTTCTACTTATTTTATTAAATATTATCTCCACCAAACAGGACAAGCTTGCATCTGTTATAGTTTTGGAGAAAAATGTGTTCATTTCATGTATGCGCGAAATGCCTTAAAAATGGCTTTAAAATGGATTTGGAGCATGGAGACGATTATCTCGGGATTGCAAGATAACCAAACAAAACTTTTAGTGGATTTCTACTTATTTTATTAAATATCATCT
>NW_027443248.1:0-52708 GCF_048569485.1 Anomaloglossus baeobatrachus | reverse complement strand
ATCTCTATTGCATTTGGCACATGGTGACGATTATCTCGAGAGTGCAAAGTAGCCCAATTGAAACTTTTACTGGATTTCCACTTACTTTATCAAATCTCATCTCGCACCACACAGGACAAGTTTGCATCTGTTATAGTTTTGGAGAAAATTGTGGTCATTTCATTTATGCGCGAATGTGCTCAGATTGCTATTCTATTGCATTTGGCACATGGTGACGATTATCTCGAGAGTGCAAAGTAGCCAATTGAAACTTTTACTGGATTTCCACTTACTTTATCAAATCTCATCTCCACCACACAGGACAAGTTTGCATCTGTTATAGTTTTTGGAGAAAATTGTGGTCATTTCATTTATGCGCGAATGTGCTCAGATTGCTATTCTATTGCATTTGGCACATGGTGACGATTATCTCGAGAGTGCAAAGTAGCCAAATGAAACTTTTACTGGATTTCCACTAACTTTATCAAATCTCATCTCCACCACACAGGACAAGTTTGCATCTGTTATAGTTTTTGAGAAAATTGTGGTCATTTCATTTATGCGCGAATGTGCTCAGATTGCTATTCTATTGCATTTGGCACATGGTGACGATTATCTCGAGAGTGCAAAGTAGCCAAATGAAACTTTTACTGGATTTCCACTTACTTTATCAAATCTCATCTCCACCACACAGGACAAGTTTGCATCTGTTATAGTTTTGGAGAAAATTGTGGTCATTTCATTTATGCGCGAATGTGCTCAGATTGCTATTCTATTGCATTTGGCACATGGTGACGATTATCTCGAGAGTGCAAAGTAGCCAAATGAAACTTTTACTGGATTTCCACTTACTTTATCAAATCTCATCTCCACCACACAGGACAAGTTTGCATCTGTTATAGTTTTTGAGAAAATTGTGGTCATTTCATTTATGCGCGAATGTGCTCAGATTGCTATTCTATTGCATTTGGCACATGGTGACGATTATCTCGAGAGTGCAAAGTAGCCAAATGAAACTTTTACTGGATTTCCACTTACTTTATCAAATCTCATCTCCACCACACAGGACAAGTTTGCATCTGTTATAGTTTTGAGAAAATTGTGGTCATTTCATTTATGCGCGAATGTGCTCAGATTGCTATTCTATTGCATTTGGCACATGGTGACGATTATCTCGAGAGTGCAAAGTAGCCAAATGAAACTTTTACTGGATTTCCACTTACTTTATCAAATCTCATCTCCACCACACAGGACAAGTTTGCATCTG
The DNA here is from genome assembly GCF_048569485.1 of Anomaloglossus baeobatrachus. Classification (NCBI taxonomy): domain Eukaryota; kingdom Metazoa; phylum Chordata; class Amphibia; order Anura; family Aromobatidae; genus Anomaloglossus; species Anomaloglossus baeobatrachus. The sequence goes on along the minus strand of NW_027443248.1, from coordinate 51,462 downwards.
TTATAGTTTTTGAGAAAATTGTGGTCATTTCATTTATGCGCGAATGTGCTCAGATTGCTATTCTATTGCATTTGGCACATGGTGACGATTATCTCGAGAGTGCAAAGTAGCCAAATGAAACTTTTACTGGATTTCCACTTACTTTATCAAATCTCATCTCCACCACACAGGACAAGTTTGCATCTGTTATAGTTTTTGAGAAAATTGTGGTCATTTCATTTATGCGCGAATGTGCTCAGATTGCTATTCTATTGCATTTGGCACATGGTGACGATTATCTCGAGAGTGCAAAGTAGCCAAATGAAACTTTTACTGGATTTCCACTTACTTTATCAAATCTCATCTCCACCACACAGGACAAGTTTGCATCTGTTATAGTTTTTGAGAAAATTGTGGTCATTTCATTTATGCGCGAATGTGCTCAGATTGCTATTCTATTGCATTTGGCACATGGTGACGATTATCTCGAGAGTGCAAAGTAGCCAAATGAAACTTTTACTGGATTTCCACTTACTTTATCAAATCTCATCTCCACCACACAGGACAAGTTTGCATCTGTTATAGTTTTTGAGAAAATTGTGGTCATTTCATTTATGCAGCGAATGTGCTCAGATTGCTATTCTATTGCATTTGGCACATGGTGACGATTATCTCGAGAGTGCAAAGTAGCCAAATGAAACTTTTACTGGATTTCCACTTACTTTATCAAATCTCATCTCCACCACACAGGACAAGTTTGCATCTGTTATAGTTTTTGAGAAAATTGTGGTCATTTCATTTATGCGCGAATGTGCTCAGATTGCTATTCTATTGCATTTGGCACATGGTGACGATTATCTCGAGAGTGCAAAGTAGCCAAATGAAACTTTTACTGGATTTCCACTTACTTTATCAAATCTCATCTCCACCACACAGGACAAGTTTGCATCTGTTATAGTTTTGAGAAAATTGTGGTCATTTCATTTATGCGCGAATGTGCTCAGATTGCTATTCTATTGCATTTGGCACATGGTGACGATTATCTCGAGAGTGCAAAGTAGCCAAATGAAACTTTTACTGGATTTCCACTTACTTTATCAAATCTCATCTCCACCACACAGGACAAGTTTGCATCTGTTATAGTTTTGGAGAAAATTGTGGTCATTTCATTTATGCGCGAATGTGCTCAGATTGCTATTCTATTGCATTTGGCACATGGTGACGATTATCTCGAGAGTGCAAAGTAGCCAAATGAAACTTTTACTGGATTTCCACTTACTTTATCAAATCTCATCTCCACCACACAGGACAAGTTTGCATCTGTTATAGTTTTGGAGAAAATTGTGGTCATTTCATTTATGCGCGAATGTACTCAGATTGCTATTCTATTGCATTTGGCACATGGTGACGATTATCTCGAGAGTGCAAAGTAGCCAAATGAAACTTTTACTGGATTTTCACTTACTTTATCAAATCTCATCTCCACCACAGAGGACAAGTTTGCATCTGTTATAGTTTTGGAGAAAATTGTGGTCATTTCATTTATGCGCGAATGTGTTCAGATTGCTATTCTATTGCATTTGGCACATGGTGACGATTATCTCGAGAGTGCAAAGTAGCCAAATGAAACTTTTACTGGATTTCCACTTACTTTATCAAATCTCATCTCCACCACACAGGACAAGTTTGCATCTGTTATAGTTTTGGAGAAAATTGTGGTCATTTCATTTATGCGCGAATGTGTTCAGATTGCTATTCTATTGCATTTGGCACATGGTGACGATTATCTCGAGAGTGCAAAGTAGCCAAATGAAACTTTTACTGGATTTCCACTTACTTTATCAAATCTCATCTCCACCACACAGGACAAGTTTGCATCTGTTATAGTTTTGAGAAAATTGTGGTCATTTCATTTATGCGCGAATGTGATCAGATTGCTATTCTATTGCATTTGGCACATGGTGACGATTATCTCGAGAGTGCAAAGTAGCCAAATGAAACTTTTACTGGATTTCCACTTACTTTATCAAATCTCATCTCCACCACACAGGACAAGTTTGCATCTGTTATAGTTTTGAGAAAATTGTGGTCATTTCATTTATGCGCGAATGTGCTCAGATTGCTATTCTATTGCATTTGGCACATGGTGACGATTATCTCGAGAGTGCAAAGTAGCCAAATGAAACTTTTACTGGATTTCCACTTACTTTATCAAATCTCATCTCCACCACACAGGACAAGTTTGCATCTGTTATAGTTTTGGAGAAAATTGTGGTCATTTCATTTATGCGCGAATGTGTTCAGATTGCTATTCTATTGCATTTGGCACATGGTGACGATTATCTCGAGAGTGCAAAGTAGCCAAATGAAACTTTTACTGGATTTCCACTTACTTTATCAAATCTCATCTCCACCACACAGGACAAGTTTGCATCTGTTATAGTTTTTGAGAAAATTGTGGTCATTTCATTTATGCGCGAATGTGCTCAGATTGCTATTCTATTGCATTTGGCACATGGTGACGATTATCTCGAGAGTGCAAAGTAGCCAAATGAAACTTTTACTGGATTTCCACTTACTTTATCAAATCTCATCTCCACCACACAGGACAAGTTTGCATCTGTTATAGTTTTGAGAAAATTGTGGTCATTTCATTTATGCGCGAATGTGCTCAGATTGCTATTCTATTGCATTTGGCACATGGTGACGATTATCTCGAGAGTGCAAAGTAGCCAAATGAAACTTTTACTGGATTTCCACTTACTTTATCAAATCTCATCTCCACCACACAGGACAAGTTTGCATCTGTTATAGTTTTTGAGAAAATTGTGGTCATTTCATTTATGCGCGAATGTGCTCAGATTGCTATTCTATTGCATTTGGCACATGGTGACGATTATCTCGAGAGTGCAAAGTAGCCAAATGAAACTTTTACTGGATTTCCACTTACTTTATCAAATCTCATCTCCACCACACAGGACAAGTTTGCATCTGTTATAGTTTTTGAGAAAATTGTGGTCATTTCATTTATGCGCGAATGTGCTCAGATTGCTATTCTATTGCATTTGGCACATGGTGACGATTATCTCGAGAGTGCAAAGTAGCCAAATGAAACTTTTACTGGATTTCCACTTACTTTATCAAATCTCATCTCCACCACACAGGACAAGTTTGCATCTGTTATAGTTTTTGAGAAAATTGTGGTCATTTCATTTATGCGCGAATGTGCTCAGATTGCTATTCTATTGCATTTGGCACATGGTGACGATTATCTCGAGAGTGCAAAGTAGCCAAATGAAACTTTTACTGGATTTCCACTTACTTTATCAAATCTCATCTCCACCACACAGGACAAGTTTGCATCTGTTATAGTTTTTGAGAAAATTGTGGTCATTTCATTTATGCGCGAATGTGTTCAGATTGCTATTCTATTGCATTTGGCACATGGTGACGATTATCTCGAGAGTGCAAAGTAGCCAAATGAAACTTTTACTGGATTTCCACTTACTTTATCAAATCTCATCTCCACCACACAGGACAAGTTTGCATCTGTTATAGTTTTTGAGAAAATTGTGGTCATTTCATTTATGCGCGAATGTGCTCAGATTGCTATTCTATTGCATTTGGCACATGGTGACGATTATCTCGAGAGTGCAAAGTAGCCAAATGAAACTTTTACTGGATTTCCACTTACTTTATCAAATCTCATCTCCACCACACAGGACAAGTTTGCATCTGTTATAGTTTTTGAGAAAATTGTGGTCATTTCATTTATGCGCGAATGTGTTCAGATTGCTATTCTATTGCATTTGGCACATGGTGACGATTATCTCGAGAGTGCAAAGTAGCCAAATGAAACTTTTACTGGATTTCCACTTACTTTATCAAATCTCATCTCCACCACACAGGACAAGTTTGCATCTGTTATAGTTTTTGGAGAAAATTGTGGTCATTTCATTTATGCGCGAATGTGCTCAGATTGCTATTCTATTGCATTTGGCACATGGTGACGATTATCTCGAGAGTGCAAAGTAGCCAAATGAAACTTTTACTGGATTTCCACTTACTTTATCAAATCTCATCTCCACCACACAGGACAAGTTTGCATCTGTTATAGTTTTTGAGAAAATTGTGGTCATTTCATTTATGCGCGAATGTGCTCAGATTGCTATTCTATTGCATTTGGCACATGGTGACGATTATCTCGAGAGTGCAAAGTAGCCAAATGAAACTTTTACTGGATTTCCACTTACTTTATCAAATCTCATCTCCACCACACAGGACAAGTTTGCATCTGTTATAGTTTTTGAGAAAATTGTGGTCATTTCATTTATGCGCGAATGTGCTCAGATTGCTATTCTATTGCATTTGGCACATGGTGACGATTATCTCGAGAGTGCAAAGTAGCCAAATGAAACTTTTACTGGATTTCCACTTACTTTATCAAATCTCATCTCCACCACACAGGACAAGTTTGCATCTGTTATAGTTTTGAGAAAATTGTGGTCATTTCATTTATGCGCGAATGTGCTCAGATTGCTATTCTATTGCATTTGGCACATGGTGACGATTATCTCGAGAGTGCAAAGTAGCCAAATGAAACTTTTACTGGATTTCCACTTACTTTATCAAATCTCATCTCCACCACACAGGACAAGTTTGCATCTGTTATAGTTTTTGAGAAAATTGTGGTCATTTCATTTATGCGCGAATGTGCTCAGATTGCTATTCTATTGCATTTGGCACATGGTGACGATTATCTCGAGAGTGCAAAGTAGCCAAATGAAACTTTTACTGGATTTCCACTTACTTTATCAAATCTCATCTCACCACACAGGACAAGTTTGCATCTGTTATAGTTTTTGAGAAAATTGTGGTCATTTCATTTATGCGCGAATGTGCTCAGATTGCTATTCTATTGCATTTGGCACATGGTGACGATTATCTCGAGAGTGCAAAGTAGCCAAATGAAACTTTTACTGGATTTCCACTTACTTTATCAAATCTCATCTCCACCACACAGGACAAGTTTGCATCTGTTATAGTTTTGAGAAAATTGTGGTCATTTCATTTATGCGCGAATGTGCTCAGATTGCTATTCTATTGCATTTGGCACATGGTGACGATTATCTCGAGAGTGCAAAGTAGCCAAATGAAACTTTTACTGGATTTCCACTTACTTTATCAAATCTCATCTCCACCACACAGGACAAGTTTGCATCTGTTATAGTTTTTGAGAAAATTGTGGTCATTTCATTTATGCGCGAATGTGCTCAGATTGCTATTCTATTGCATTTGGCACATGGTGACGATTATCTCGAGAGTGCAAAGTAGCCAAATGAAACTTTTACTGGATTTCCACTTACTTTATCAAATCTCATCTCCACCACACAGGACAAGTTTGCATCTGTTATAGTTTTTGAGAAAATTGTGGTCATTTCATTTATACGCGAATGTGCTCAGATTGCTATTCTATTGCATTTGGCACATGGTGACGATTATCTCGAGAGTGCAAAGTAGCCAAATGAAACTTTTACTGGATTTCCACTTACTTTATCAAATCTCATCTCCACCACACAGGACAAGTTTGCATCTGTTATAGTTTTTGAGAAAATTGTGGTCATTTCATTTATGCGAGAATGTGCTCAGATTGCTATTCTATTGCATTTGGCACATGGTGACGATTATCTCGAGAGTGCAAAGTAGCCAAATGAAACTTTTACTGGATTTCCACTTACTTTATCAAATCTCATCTCCACCACACAGGACAAGTTTGCATCTGTTATAGTTTTTGAGAAAATTGTGGTCATTTCATTTATGCGCGAATGTGCTCAGATTGCTATTCTATTGCATTTGGCACATGGTGACGATTATCTCGAGAGTGCAAAGTAGCCAAATGAAACTTTTACTGGATTTCCACTTACTTTATCAAATCTCATCTCCACCACACAGGACAAGTTTGCATCTGTTATAGTTTTTGAGAAAATTGTGGTCATTTCATTTATGCGCGAATGTGCTCAGATTGCTATTCTATTGCATTTGGCACATGGTGACGATTATCTCGAGAGTGCAAAGTAGCCAAATGAAACTTTTACTGGATTTCCACTTACTTTATCAAATCTCATCTCCACCACACAGGACAAGTTTGCATCTGTTATAGTTTTTGAGAAAATTGTGGTCATTTCATTTATGCGCGAATGTGCTCAGATTGCTATTCTATTGCATTTGGCACATGGTGACGATTATCTCGAGAGTGCAAAGTAGCCAAATGAAACTTTTACTGGATTTCCACTTACTTTATCAAATCTCATCTCCACCACACAGGACAAGTTTGCATCTGTTATAGTTTTGAGAAAATTGTGGTCATTTCATTTATGCGCGAATGTGCTCAGATTGCTATTCTATTGCATTTGGCACATGGTGACGATTATCTCGAGAGTGCAAAGTAGCCAAATGAAACTTTTACTGGATTTCCACTTACTTTATCAAATCTCATCTCCACCACACAGGACAAGTTTGCATCTGTTATAGTTTTTGAGAAAATTGTGGTCATTTCATTTATGCACGAATGTGCTTCAGATTGCTATTCTATTGCATTTGGCACATGGTGACGATTATCTCGAGAGTGCAAAGTAGCCAAATGAAACTTTTACTGGATTTCCACTTACTTTATCAAATCTGCATCTCCACCACACAGGACAAGTTTGCATCTGTTATAGTTTTTGAGAAAATTGTGGTCATTTCATTTATGCAGCGAATGTGTTCAGATTGCTATTCTATTGCATTTGGCACATGGTGACGATTATCTCGAGAGTGCAAAGTAGCCAAATGAAACTTTTACTGGATTTCCACTTACTTTATCAAATCTCATCTCCACCACACAGGACAAGTTTGCATCTGTTATAGTTTTTGAGAAAATTGTGGTCATTTCATTTATGCGCGAATGTGCTCAGATTGCTATTCTATTGCATTTGGCACATGGTGACGATTATCTCGAGAGTGCAAAGTAGCCAAATGAAACTTTTACTGGATTTCCACTTACTTTATCAAATCTCATCTCCACCACACAGGACAAGTTTGCATCTGTTATAGTTTTTGAGAAAATTGTGGTCATTTCATTTATGCGCGAATGTGCTCAGATTGCTATTCTATTGCATTTGGCACATGGTGACGATTATCTCGAGAGTGCAAAGTAGCCAAATGAAACTTTTACTGGATTTCCACTTACTTTATCAAATCTCATCTCCACCACACAGGACAAGTTTGCATCTGTTATAGTTTTTGAGAAAATTGTGGTCATTTCATTTATGCGAGAATGTGCTCAGATTGCTATTCTATTGCATTTGGCACATGGTGACGATTATCTCGAGAGTGCAAAGTAGCCAAATGAAACTTTTACTGGATTTCCACTTACTTTATCAAATCTCATCTCCACCACACAGGACAAGTTTGCATCTGTTATAGTTTTTGAGAAAATTGTGGTCATTTCATTTATGCACGAATGTGCTCAGATTGCTATTCTATTGCATTTGGCACATGGTGACGATTATCTCGAGAGTGCAAAGTAGCCAAATGAAACTTTTACTGGATTTCCACTTACTTTATCAAATCTCATCTCCACCACACAGGACAAGTTTGCATCTGTTATAGTTTTTGAGAAAATTGTGGTCATTTCATTTATGCGCGAATGTGCTCAGATTGCTATTCTATTGCATTTGGCACATGGTGACGATTATCTCGAGAGTGCAAAGTAGCCAAATGAAACTTTTACTGGATTTCCACTTACTTTATCAAATCTCATCTCCACCACACAGGACAAGTTTGCATCTGTTATAGTTTTTGAGAAAATTGTGGTCATTTCATTTATGCGCGAATGTGCTCAGATTGCTATTCTATTGCATTTGGCACATGGTGACGATTATCTCGAGAGTGCAAAGTAGCCAAATGAAACTTTTACTGGATTTCCACTTACTTTATCAAATCTCATCTCCACCACACAGGACAAGTTTGCATCTGTTATAGTTTTTGAGAAAATTGTGGTCATTTCATTTATGCGCGAATGTGCTCAGATTGCTATTCTATTGCATTTGGCACATGGTGACGATTATCTCGAGAGTGCAAAGTAGCCAAATGAAACTTTTACTGGATTTCCACTTACTTTATCAAATCTCATCTCCACCACACAGGACAAGTTTGCATCTGTTATAGTTTTGGAGAAAATTGTGGTCATTTCATTTATGCGCGAATGTGCTCAGATTGCTATTCTATTGCATTTGGCACATGGTGACGATTATCTCGAGAGTGCAAAGTAGCCAAATGAAACTTTTACTGGATTTCCACTTACTTTATCAAATCTCATCTCCACCACACAGGACAAGTTTGCATCTGTTATAGTTTTGAGAAAATTGTGGTCATTTCATTTATGCGCGAATGTGCTCAGATTGCTATTCTATTGCATTTGGCACATGGTGACGATTATCTCGAGAGTGCAAAGTAGCCAAATGAAACTTTTACTGGATTTCCACTTACTTTATCAAATCTCATCTCCACCACACAGGACAAGTTTGCATCTGTTATAGTTTTTGAGAAAATTGTGGTCATTTCATTTATACGCGAATGTGCTCAGATTGCTATTCTATTGCATTTGGCACATGGTGACGATTATCTCGAGAGTGCAAAGTAGCCAAATGAAACTTTTACTGGATTTCCACTTACTTTATCAAATCTCATCTCCACCACACAGGACAAGTTTGCATCTGTTATAGTTTTTGAGAAAATTGTGGTCATTTCATTTATAGCGCGAATGTGCTCAGATTGCTATTCTATTGCATTTGGCACATGGTGACGATTATCTCGAGAGTGCAAAGTAGCCAAATGAAACTTTTACTGGATTTCCACTTACTTTATCAAATCTCATCTCCACCACACAGGACAAGTTTGCATCTGTTATAGTTTTGGAGAAAATTGTGGTCATTTCATTTATGCGCGAATGTGCTCAGATTGCTATTCTATTGCATTTGGCACATGGTGACGATTATCTCGAGAGTGCAAAGTAGCCAAATGAAACTTTTACTGGATTTCCACTTACTTTATCAAATCTCATCTCCACCACACAGAACAAGTTTGCATCTGTTATAGTTTTTGAGAAAATGTGGTCATTTCATTTATGCGCGAATGTGCTCAGATTGCTATTCTATTGCATTTGGCACATGGTGACGATTATCTCGAGAGTGCAAAGTAGCCAAATGAAACTTTTACTGGATTTCCACTTACTTTATCAAATCTCATCTCCACCACACAGGACAAGTTTGCATCTGTTATAGTTTTGGAGAAAATTGTGGTCATTTCATTTATGCGCGAATGTGCTCAGATTGCTATTCTATTGCATTTGGCACATGGTGACGATTATCTCGAGAGTGCAAAGTAGCCAAATGAAACTTTTACTGGATTTCCACTTACTTTATCAAATCTCATCTCCACCACACAGGACAAGTTTGCATCTGTTATAGTTTTGAGAAAATTGTGGTCATTTCATTTATGCGCGAATGTGCTCAGATTGCTATTCTATTGCATTTGGCACATGGTGACGATTATCTCGAGAGTGCAAAGTAGCCAAATGAAACTTTTACTGGATTTCCACTTACTTTATCAAATCTCATCTCCACCACACAGGACAAGTTTGCATCTGTTATAGTTTTTGAGAAAATTGTGGTCATTTCATTTATACGCGAATGTGCTCAGATTGCTATTCTATTGCATTTGGCACATGGTGACGATTATCTCGAGAGTGCAAAGTAGCCAAATGAAACTTTTACTGGATTTCCACTTACTTTATCAAATCTCATCTCCACCACACAGGACAAGTTTGCATCTGTTATAGTTTTGAGAAAATTGTGGTCATTTCATTTATGCGCGAATGTGCTCAGATTGCTATTCTATTGCATTTGGCACATGGTGACGATTATCTCGAGAGTGCAAAGTAGCCAAATGAAACTTTTACTGGATTTCCACTTACTTTATCAAATCTCATCTCCACCACACAGGACAAGTTTGCATCTGTTATAGTTTTGGAGAAAATTGTGGTCATTTCATTTATGCGCGAATGTGCTCAGATTGCTATTCTATTGCATTTGGCACATGGTGACGATTATCTCGAGAGTGCAAAGTAGCCAAATGAAACTTTTACTGGATTTCCACTTACTTTATCAAATCTCATCTCCACCACACAGGACAAGTTTGCATCTGTTATAGTTTTGAGAAAATTGTGGTCATTTCATTTATGCGCGAATGTGCTCAGATTGCTATTCTATTGCATTTGGCACATGGTGACGATTATCTCGAGAGTGCAAAGTAGCCAAATGAAACTTTTACTGGATTTCCACTTACTTTATCAAATCTCATCTCCACCACACAGGACAAGTTTGCATCTGTTATAGTTTTTGAGAAAATTGTGGTCATTTCATTTATGCGCGAATGTGCTCAGATTGCTATTCTATTGCATTTGGCACATGGTGACGATTATCTCGAGAGTGCAAAGTAGCCAAATGAAACTTTTACTGGATTTCCACTTACTTTATCAAATCTCATCTCCACCACACAGGACAAGTTTGCATCTGTTATAGTTTTTGAGAAAATTGTGGTCATTTCATTTATGCACGAATGTGCTCAGATTGCTATTCTATTGCATTTGGCACATGGTGACGATTATCTCGAGAGTGCAAAGTAGCCAAATGAAACTTTTACTGGATTTCCACTTACTTTATCAAATCTCATCTCCACCACACAGGACAAGTTTGCATCTGTTATAGCTTTTGAGAAAATTGTGGTCATTTCATTTATGCGCGAATGTGCTCAGATTGCTATTCTATTGCATTTGGCACATGGTGACGATTATCTCGAGAGTGCAAAGTAGCCAAATGAAACTTTTACTGGATTTCCACTTACTTTATCAAATCTCATCTCCACCACACAGGACAAGTTTGCATCTGTTATAGTTTTTGAGAAAATTGTGGTCATTTCATTTATGCGCGAATGTGCTCAGATTGCTATTCTATTGCATTTGGCACATGGTGACGATTATCTCGAGAGTGCAAAGTAGCCAAATGAAACTTTTACTGGATTTCCACTTACTTTATCAAATCTCATCTCCACCACACAGGACAAGTTTGCATCTGTTATAGTTTTTGAGAAAATTGTGGTCATTTCATTTATGCGCGAATGTGTTCAGATTGCTATTCTATTGCATTTGGCACATGGTGACGATTATCTCGAGAGTGCAAAGTAGCCAAATGAAACTTTTACTGGATTTCCACTTACTTTATCAAATCTCATCTCCACCACACAGGACAAGTTTGCATCTGTTATAGTTTTGGAGAAAATTGTGGTCATTTCATTTATGCGCGAATGTGCTCAGATTGCTATTCTATTGCATTTGGCACATGGTGACGATTATCTCGAGAGTGCAAAGTAGCCAAATGAAACTTTTACTGGATTTCCACTAACTTTATCAAATCTCATCTCCACCACACAGGACAAGTTTGCATCTGTTATAGTTTTTGAGAAAATTGTGGTCATTTCATTTATACGCGAATGTGCTCAGATTGCTATTCTATTGCATTTGGCACATGGTGACGATTATCTCGAGAGTGCAAAGTAGCCAAATGAAACTTTTACTGGATTTCCACTTACTTTATCAAATCTCATCTCCACCACACAGGACAAGTTTGCATCTGTTATAGTTTTTGAGAAAATTGTGGTCATTTCATTTATGCGAGAATGTGCTCAGATTGCTATTCTATTGCATTTGGCACATGGTGACGATTATCTCGAGAGTGCAAAGTAGCCAAATGAAACTTTTACTGGATTTCCACTTACTTTATCAAATCTCATCTCCACCACACAGGACAAGTTTGCATCTGTTATAGTTTTTGAGAAAATTGTGGTCATTTCATTTATGCACGAATGTGCTCAGATTGCTATTCTATTGCATTTGGCACATGGTGACGATTATCTCGAGAGTGCAAAGTAGCCAAATGAAACTTTTACTGGATTTCCACTTACTTTATCAAATCTCATCTCCACCACACAGGACAAGTTTGCATCTGTTATAGTTTTGGAGAAAATTGTGGTCATTTCATTTATGCGCGAATGTGCTCAGATTGCTATTCTATTGCATTTGGCACATGGTGACGATTATCTCGAGAGTGCAAAGTAGCCAAATGAAACTTTTACTGGATTTCCACTAACTTTATCAAATCTCATCTCCACCACACAGGACAAGTTTGCATCTGTTATAGTTTTTGAGAAAATTGTGGTCATTTCATTTATACGCGAATGTGCTCAGATTGCTATTCTATTGCATTTGGCACATGGTGACGATTATCTCGAGAGTGCAAAGTAGCCAAATGAAACTTTTACTGGATTTCCACTTACTTTATCAAATCTCATCTCCACCACACAGGACAAGTTTGCATCTGTTATAGTTTTTGAGAAAATTGTGGTCATTTCATTTATGCGAGAATGTGCTCAGATTGCTATTCTATTGCATTTGGCACATGGTGACGATTATCTCGAGAGTGCAAAGTAGCCAAATGAAACTTTTACTGGATTTCCACTTACTTTATCAAATCTCATCTCCACCACACAGGACAAGTTTGCATCTGTTATAGTTTTTGAGAAAATTGTGGTCATTTCATTTATGCACGAATGTGCTCAGATTGCTATTCTATTGCATTTGGCACATGGTGACGATTATCTCGAGAGTGCAAAGTAGCCAAATGAAACTTTTACTGGATTTCCACTTACTTTATCAAATCTCATCTCCACCACACAGGACAAGTTTGCATCTGTTATAGTTTTTGAGAAAATTGTGGTCATTTCATTTATGCGCGAATGTGCTTCAGATTGCTATTCTATTGCATTTGGCACATGGTGACGATTATCTCGAGAGTGCAAAGTAGCCAAATGAAACTTTTACTGGATTTCCACTTACTTTATCAAATCTCATCTCCACCACACAGGACAAGTTTGCATCTGTTATAGTTTTGGAGAAAATTGTGGTCATTTCATTTATGCGCGAATGTGCTCAGATTGCTATTCTATTGCATTTGGCACATGGTGACGATTATCTCGAGAGTGCAAAGTAGCCAAATGAAACTTTTACTGGATTTCCACTTACTTTATCAAATCTCATCTCCACCACACAGGACAAGTTTGCATCTGTTATAGTTTTTGAGAAAATTGTGGTCATTTCATTTATGCGCGAATGTGCTCAGATTGCTATTCTATTGCATTTGGCACATGGTGACGATTATCTCGAGAGTGCAAAGTAGCCAAATGAAACTTTTACTGGATTTCCACTTACTTTATCAAATCTCATCTCCACCACACAGGACAAGTGCATCTGTTATAGTTTTGGAGAAAATTGTGGTCATTTCATTTATGCGCGAATGTGTTCAGATTGCTATTATATTGCATTTGGCACATGGTGACGATTATCTCGAGAGTGCAAAGTAGCCAAATGAAACTTTTACTGGATTTCCACTTACTTTATCAAATCTCATCTCCACCACACAGGGACAAGTTTGCATCTGTTATAGTTTTGGAGAAAATTGTGGTCATTTCATTTATGCGCGAATGTGTTCAGATTGCTATTATATTGCATTTGACACATGGTGACGACTATCTCGAGAGTGCAAAGTAGCCAAATGAAACTTTTACTGGATTTCAACTTACTTTATCAAATCTCATCTCCACCACACAGGACAAGTTTGCATCTGTTATAGTTTTGGAGAAAATTGTGGTCATTTCATTTATGCGCGAATGTGTTCAGATTCCTATTATATTGCATTTGGCACATGGTGACGATTATCTCGAGAGTGCAAAGTAGCCAAATGAAACTTTTACTGGATTTCCACTTACTTTATCAAATCTCATCTCCACCACACAGGACAAGTTTGCATCTGTTATAGTTTTGGAGAAAATTGTGGTCATTTCATTTATGCGCGAATGTGTTCAGATTGCTATTATATTGCATTTGGCACATGGTGACGATTATCTCGAGAGTGCAAAGTAGCCAAATGAAACTTTTACTGGATTTCCACTTACTTTATCAAATCTCATCTCCACCACACAGGACAAGTTTGCATCTGTTATAGTTTTGGAGAAAATTGTGGTCATTTCATTTATGCGCGAATGTGTTCAGATTGCTATTATATTGCATTTGGCACATGGTGACGATTATCTCGAGAGTGCAAAGTAGCCAAATGAAACTTTTACTGGATTTCCCACTTACTTTATCAAATCTCATCTCCACCACACAGGACAAGTTTGCATCTGTTATAGTTTTGGAGAAAATTGTGGTCATTTCATTTATGCGCGAATGTGTTCAGATTGCTATTATATTGCATTTGGCACATGGTGACGATTATCTCGAGAGTGCAAAGTAGCCAAATGAAACTTTTACTGGATTTCCACTTACTTTATCAAATCTCATCTCCACCACAGCAGGACAAGTTTGCATCTGTTATAGTTTTGGAGAAAATTGTGGTCATTTCATTTATGCGCGAATGTGTTCAGATTGCTATTATATTGCATTTGGCACATGGTGACGATTATCTCGAGAGTGCAAAGTAGCCAAATGACACTTTTACTGGATTTCCACTTACTTTATCAAATCTCATCTCCACCACACAGGACAAGTTTGCATCTGTTATAGTTTTGGAGAAAATTGTGGTCATTTCATTTATGCGCGAATGTGTTCAGATTGCTATTATATTGCATTTGGCACATGGTGACGATTATCTCGAGAGTGCAAAGTAGCCAAATGACACTTTTACTGGATTTCCACTTACTTTATCAAATCTCATCTCCACCACACAGGACAAGTTTGCATCTGTTATAGTTTTGGAGAAAATTGTGGTCATTTCATTTATGCGCGAATGTGTTCAGATTGCTATTATATTGCATTTGGCACATGGTGACGATTATCTCGAGAGTGCAAAGTAGCCAAATGAAACTTTTACTGGATTTCCACTTACTTTATCAAATCTCATCTCCACCACACAGGACAAGTTTGCATCTGTTATAGTTTTGGAGAAAATTGTGGTCATTTCATTTATGCGCGAATGTGTTCAGATTGCTATTATTTTGTATTTGGCACATGGTGGACGATTATCTCGAGAGTGCAAAGTAGCCAAATGAAACTTTTACTGGATTTCCACTTACTTTATCAAATCTCATCTCCACCACACAGGACAAGTTTGCATCTGTTATAGTTTTGGAGAAAATTGTGGTAATTTCATTTATGCGCGAATGTGTTCAGATTGCTATTATATTGCATTTGGCACATGGTGACGATTATCTCGAGAGTGCAAAGTAGCCAAAATGAAACTTTTACTGGATTTCCACTTACTTTATCAAATCTCATCTCCACCACACAGGACAAGTTTGCATCTGTTATAGTTTTGGAGAAAATTGTGGTCATTTCATTTATGCGCGAATGTGTTCAGATTGCTATTATATTGCATTTGGCACATGGTGACGATTATCTCGAGAGTGCAAAGTAGCCAAAGGAAACTTTTACTGGATTTCCACTTACTTTATCAAATCTCATCTCCACCACACAGGACAAGTTTGCATCTGTTATAGTTTTGGAGAAAATTGTGGTCATTTCATTTATGCGCGAATGTGTTCAGATTGCTATTATATTGCATTTGGCACATGGTGGACGATTATCTCGAGAGTGCAAAGTAGCCAAATGAAACTTTTACTGGATTTCCACTTACTTTATCAAATCTCATCTCCACCACACTGGACAAGTTTGCATCTGTTATAGTTTTGGAGAAAATTGTGGTCATTTCATTTATGCGCGAATGTGTTCAGATTGCTATTATATTGCATTTGGCACATGGTGACGATTATCTCGAGAGTGCAAAGTAGCCAAATGAAACTTTTACTGGATTTCCACTTACTTTATCAAATCTCATCACCACAACAGGACAAGTTTGCATCTGTTATAGTTTTGGAGAAAATTGTGGTCATTTCATTTATGCGCGAATGTGTTCAGATTGCTATTATATTGCATTTGGCACATGGTGACGATTATCTCGAGAGTGCAAAGTAGCCAAATGAAACTTTTACTGATTTCCACTTACTTTATTCAAATCTCATCTCCACCACACAGGACAAGTTTGCATCTGTTATAGTTTTGGAGAAAATTGTGGTCATTTCATTTATGCGCGAATGTGTTCAGATTGCTATTATATTGCATTTGGCACATGGTGACGATTATCTCGAGAGTGCAAAGTAGCCAAATGAAACTTTTACTGGATTTCCACTTACTTTATCAAATCTCATCTCCACCACACAGGACAAGTTTGCATCTGTTATAGTTTTGGAGAAAATTGTGGTCATTTCATTTATGCGCGAATGTGTTCAGATTGCTATTATATTGCATTTGGCACATGGTGACGATTATCTCGAGAGTGCAAAGTAGCCAAATGAAACTTTTACTGGATTTCCACTTTACTTTATCAAATCTCATCTCCACCACACAGGACAAGTTTGCATCTGTTATAGTTTTGGGAGAAAATTGTGGTCATTTCATTTATGCGCGAATGTGTTCAGATTGCTATTATATTGCATTTGGCACATGGTGACGATTATCTCGAGAGTGCAAAGTAGCCAAATGAAACTTTTACTGGATTTCCACTTACTTTATCAAATCTCATCTCCACCACACAGGACAAGTTTGCATCTGTTATAGTTTTGGAGAAAATTGTGGTCATTTCATTTATGCGCGAATGTGTTCAGATTGCTATTATATTGCATTTGGCACATGGTGACGATTATCTCGAGAGTGCAAAGTAGCCAAATGAAACTTTTACTGGATTTCCACTTACTTATCAAATCTCATCTCCACCACACAGGACAAGTTTGCATCTGTTATAGTTTTGGAGAAAATTGTGGTCATTTCATTTATGCGCGAATGTGTTCAGATTGCTATTATATTGCATTTGGCACATGGTGACGATTATCTCGAGAGTGCAAAAGTAGCCAAATGAAACTTTTACTGGATTTCCACTTACTTTATCAAATCTCATCTCCACCACACAGGACAAGTTTGCATCTGTTATAGTTTTGGAGAAAATTGTGGTCATTTCATTTATGCGCGAATGTGTTCAGATTGCTATTATATTGCATTTGGCACATGGTGACGATTATCTCGAGAGTGCAAAGTAGCCAAATGAAACTTTACTGGATTTCCACTTACTTTATCAAATCTCATCTCCACCACACAGGACAAGTTTGCATCTGTTATAGTTTTGGAGAAAATTGTGGTCATTTCATTTATGCGCGAATGTGTTCAGATTGCTATTATATTGCATTTGGCACATGGTGACGATTATCTCGAGAGTGCAAAGTAGCCAAATGACACTTTTACTGGATTTCCACTTACTTTATCAAATCTCATCTCCACCACACAGGACAAGTTTGCATCTGTTATAGTTTTGGAGAAAATTGTGGTCATTTCATTTATGCGCGAATGTGTTCAGATTGCTATTATATTGCATTTGGCACATGGTGACGATTATCTCGAGAGTGCAAAGTAGCCAAATGACACTTTTACTGGATTTCCACTTACTTTATCAAATCTCATCTCCACCACACAGGACAAGTTTGCATCTGTTATAGTTTTGGAGAAAATTGTGGTCATTTCATTTATGCGCGAATGTGTTCAGATTGCTATTATATTGCATTTGGCACATGGTGACGATTATCTCGAGAGTGCAAAGTAGCCAAATGAAACTTTTACTGGATTTCCACTTACTTTATCAAATCTCATCTCCACCACACAGGACAAGTTTGCATCTGTTATAGTTTTGGAGAAAATTGTGGTCATTTCATTTATGCGCGAATGTGTTCAGATTGCTATTATATTGCATTTGGCACATGGTGACGATTATCTCGAGAGTGCAAAGTAGCCAAATGAAACTTTTACTGGATTTCCACTTACTTTTATCAAATCTCATCTCCACCACACAGGACAAGTTTGCATCTGTTATAGTTTTGGAGAAAATTGTGGTCATTTCATTTATGCGCGAATGTGTTCAGATTGCTATTATATTGCATTTGGCACATGGTGACGATTATCTCGAGAGTGCAAAGTAGCCAAATGAAACTTTTACTGGATTTCCACTTACTTTATCAAATCTCATCTCCACCACACAGGACAAGTTTGCATCTGTTATAGTTTTGGAGAAAATTGTGGTCATTTCATTTATGCGCGAATGTGTTCAGATTGCTATTATATTGCATTTGGCACATGGTGACGATTATCTCGAGAGTGCAAAGTAGCCAAATGAAACTTTTACTGGATTTCCACTTACTTTATCAAATCTCATCTCCACCACACAGGACAAGTTTGCATCTGTTATAGTTTTGGAGAAAATTGTGGTCATTTCATTTATGCGCGAATGTGTTCAGATTGCTATTATATTGCATTTGGCACATGGTGACGATTATCTCGAGAGTGCAAAGTAGCCAAATGAAACTTTTACTGGATTTCCACTTACTTTATCAAATCTCATCTCCACCACACAGGACAAGTTTGCATCTGTTTTAGTTTTGGAGAAAATTGTGGTCATTTCATTTATGCGCGAATGTGTTCAGATTGCTATTATATTGCATTTGGCACATGGTGACGATTATCTCGAGAGTGCAAAGTAGCCAAATGAAACTTTTACTGGATTTCCACTTACTTTATCAAATCTCATCTCCACCACACAGGACAAGTTTGCATCTGTTATAGTTTTGGAGAAAAATGTGGTCATTTCATTTATGCGCGAATGTGTTCAGATTGCTATTATATTGCATTTGGCACATGGTGACGATTATCTCGAGAGTGCAAAGTAGCCAAATGAAACTTTTACTGGATTTCCACTTACTTTATCAAATCTCATCTCCACCACACACAGGGACAAGTTTGCATCTGTTATAGGTTTTGGAGAAAATTGTGGTCATTTCTTTATGCGCGAATGTGTTAGATTGCTATTATTTTGCATTTGGCACATGGGTGACGATTATCTCGAGAGTGCAAAGTAGCCAAATGAAACTTTTACTGGATTTCCACTTACTTTATCAAATCTCATCTCCACCACACAGGACAAGTTTGCATCTGTTATTAGTTTTGGAAAATTGTGGTCATTTCATTTATGCGCGAATGTGTTCAGATTGCTATTATTTTGCATTTGGCACATGGTGACGATTATCTCGAGAGTGCAAAGTAGCCAAATGAAACTTTTACTGGATTTCCACTTACTTAATCAAATCTCATCTCCACCACACAGGACAAGTTTGCATCTGTTATAGTTTTGGAGAAAATTGTGGTCATTTCATTTATGCGCGAATGTGTTCAGATTGCTATTATATTGCATTTGGCACATGGTGACGATTATCTCGAGAGTGCAAAGTAGCCAAATGAAACTTTTACTGGATTTCCACTTACTTTATCAAATCTCATCTCCACCACACAGGACAAGTTTGCATCTGTTATAGTTTTGGAGAAAATTGTGGTCATTTCATTTATGCGCGAATGTGTTCAGATTGCTATTATATTGCATTTGGCACATGGTGACGATTATCTCGAGAGTGCAAAGTAGCCAAATGAAACTTTTACTGGATTTCCACTTACTTTATCAAATCTCATCTCCACCACACAGGACAAGTTTGCATCTGTTATAGTTTTGGAGAAAAATTGTGGTCATTTCATTTATGCGCGAATGTGTTCAGATTGCTATTATATTGCATTTGGCACATGGGTGACGATTATCTCGAGAGTGCAAAGTAGCCAAATGAAACTTTTACTGGATTTCCACTTACTTTATCAAATCTCATCTCCACCACACAGGACAAGTTTGCATCTGTTATAGTTTTGGAGAAAATTGTGGTCATTTCATTTATGCGCGAATGTGTTCAGATTGCTATTATATTGCATTTGGCACATGGTGACGATTATCTCGAGAGTGCAAAGTAGCCAAATGAAACTTTTACTGGATTTCCACTTACTTTATCAAATCTCATCTCCACCACACAGGACAAGTTTGCATCTGTTATAGTTTGGAGAAAATTGTGGTCATTTCATTTATGCGCGAATGTGTTCAGATTGCTATTATATTGCATTTGGCACATGGTGACGATTATCTCGAGAGTGCAAAGTAGCCAAATGAAACTTTTACTGGATTTCCACTTACTTTATCAAATCTCATCTCCACCACACAGGACAAGTTTGCATCTGTTATAGTTTTTGGAGAAAATTGTGGTCATTTCATTTATGCGCGAATGTGTTCAGATTGCTATTATATTGCATTTGGCACATGGGTGACGATTATCTCGAGAGTGCAAAGTAGCCAAATGAAACTTTTACTGGATTTCCACTTACTTTATCAAATCTCATCTCCACCACACAGGACAAGTTTGCATCTGTTATAGTTTTGGAGAAAATTGTGGTCATTTCATTTATGCGCGAATGTGTTCAGATTGCTATTATATTGCATTTGGCACATGGTGACGATTATCTCGAGAGTGCAAAGTAGCAAATGAAACTTTACTGATTTCCACTTACTTTATCAAATCTCATCTCCACCACACAGGACAAGTTTGCATCTGTTATAGTTTTGGAGAAAATTGTGGTCATTTCATTTATGCGCGAATGTGTTCAGATTGCTATTATATTGCATTTGGCACATGGTGACGATTATCTCGAGAGTGCAAGTAGCCAAATGAAACTTTTACTGGATTTCCACTTACTTATCAAATCTCATCTCCACCACACAGGACAAGTTTGCATCTGTATAGTTTTGGAGAAAATTGTGGTCATTTCATTTATGCGCGAATGTGTTCAGATTGCTATTTATATTGCATTTGGCACATGGTGACGATTATCTCGAGAGTGCAAAGTAGCCAAATGAAACTTTTACTGGATTTCCACTTACTTTATCAAATCTCATCTCCACCACACAGGACAAGTTTGCATCTGTTATAGTTTTGGAGAAAATTGTGGTCATTTCATTTATGCGCGAATGTGTTCAGATTGCTATTATATTGCATTTGGCACATGGTGACGATTATCTCGAGAGTGCAAAGTAGCCAAATGAAACTTTTACTGGATTTCCACTTACTTTATCAAATCTCATCTCCACCACACAGGACAAGTTTGCATCTGTTATAGTTTTGGAGAAAATTGTGGTCATTTCATTTAATGCGCGAATGTGTTCAGATTGCTATTATATTGCATTTGGCACATGGTGACGATTATCTCGAGAGTGCAAAGTAGCCAAATGACACTTTTACTGGATTTCCACTTACTTTATCAAATCTCATCTCCACCACACAGGACAAGTTTGCATCTGTTATAGTTTTGGAGAAAATTGTGGTCATTTCATTTTATGCGCGAATGTGTTCAGATTGCTATTATATTGCATTTGGCACATGGTGACGATTATCTCGAGAGTGCAAAGTAGCCAAATGAAACTTTTACTGGATTTCCACTTACTTTATCAAATCTCATCTCCACCACAACAGGACAAGTTTGCATCTGTTATAGTTTTGGAGAAAATTGTGGTCATTTCATTTATGCGCGAATGTGTTCAGATTGCTATTATATTGCATTTGGCACATGGTGACGATTATCTCGAGAGTGCAAAGTAGCCAAATGAAACTTTTACTGGATTTCCACTTACTTTATCAAATCTCATCTCCACCACACAGGACAAGTTTGCATCTGTTATAGTTTTGGAGAAAATTGTGGTCATTTCATTTATGCGCGAATGTGTTCAGATTGCTATTATATTGCATTTGGCACATGGTGACGATTATCTCGAGAGTGCAAAGTAGCCAAATGAAACTTTTACTGGATTTCCACTTACTTTATCAAATCTCATCTCCACCACACAGGACAAGTTTGCATCTGTTATAGTTTTGGAGAAAATTGTGGTCATTTCATTTATGCGCGAATGTGTTCAGATTGCTATTATATTGCATTTGGCACATGGTGACGATTATCTCGAGAGTGCAAAGTAGCCAAATGAAACTTTTACTGGATTTCCACCTACTTTATCAAATCTCATCTCCACCACACAGGACAAGTTTGCATCTGTTATAGTTTTGGAGAAAATTGTGGTCATTTCATTTATGCGCGAATGTGTTCAGATTGCTATTATATTGCATTTGGCACATGGTGACGATTATCTCGAGAGTGCAAAGTAGCCAAATGAAACTTTTACTGGATTTCCACTTACTTTATCAAATCTCATCTCCACCACACAGGACAAGTTTGCATCTGTTATAGTTTTGGAGAAAATTGTGGTCATTTCATTTATGCGCGAATGTGTTCAGATTGCTATTATATTGCATTTGGCACATGGTGACGATTATCTCGAGAGTGCAAAGTAAGCCAAATGAAACTTTTACTGGATTTCCACTTACTTTATCAAATCTCATCTCCACCACACAGGACAAGTTTGCATCTGTTATAGTTTTGGAGAAAATTGTGGTCATTTCATTTATGCGCGAATGTGGTTCAGATTGCTATTATATTGCATTTGGCACATGGTGGACGATTATCTCGAGAGTGCAAAGTAGCCAAATGAAACTTTTACTGATTTCCACTTACTTTATCAAATCTCATCTCCACCACACAGGACAAGTTTGCATCTGTTATAGTTTTGGAGAAAATTGTGGTCATTTCATTTATGCGCGAATGTGTTCAGATTGCTATTATATTGCATTTGGCACATGGTGACGATTATCTCGAGAGTGCAAAGTAGCCAAATGAAACTTTTACTGGATTTCCACTTACTTTATCAAATCTCATCTCCACCACACAGGACAAGTTTGCATCTGTTATAGTTTTGGAGAAAATTGTGGTCATTTCATTTATGCGCGAATGTGTTCAGATTGCTATTATTTTGCATTTGGCACATGGTGACGATTATCTCGAGAGTGCAAAGTAGCCAAATGAAACTTTTACTGGATTTCCACTTACTTTATCAAATCTCATCTCCACCACACAGGACAAGTTTGCATCTGTTATAGTTTTGGAGAAAATTGTGGTCATTTCATTTATGCGCGAATGTGTTCAGATTGCTATTATTTTGCATTTGGCACATGGTGACGATTATCTCGAGAGTGCAAAGTAGCCAAATGAAACTTTTACTGGATTTCCACTTACTTTATCAAATCTCATCTCCACCACACAGGACAAGTTTGCATCTGTTATAGTTTTGGAGAAAATTGTGGTCATTTCATTTATGCGCGAATGTGTTCAGATTGCTATTATATTGCCATTTTGGCACATGGTGACGATTATCTCGAGAGTGCAAAGTAGCCAAATGAAACTTTTACTGGATTTCCACTTACTTTATCAAATCTCATCTCCACCACACAGGACAAGTTTGCATCTGTTATAGTTTTGGAGAAAATTGTGGTCATTTCATTTATGCGCGAATGTGTTCAGATTGCTATTATATTGCATTTGGCACATGGTGACGATTATCTCGAGAGTGCAAAGTAGCCAATGAAACTTTTACTGGATTTCCACTTACTTTATCAAATCTCATCTCCACCACACAGGACAAGTTTGCATCTGTTATAGTTTTGGAGAAAATTGTGGTCATTTCATTTATGCGCGAATGTGTTCAGATTGCTATTATATTGCATTTGGCACATGGTGACGATTATCTCGAGAGTGCAAAGTAGCCAAATGAAACTTTACTGGATTTCCACTTACTTTATCAAATCTCATCTCCACCACACAGGACAAGTTTGCATCTGTTATAGTTTTGGAGAAAATTGTGGTCATTTCATTTATGCGTTATGCGCGAATGTGTTCAGATTGCTATTATATTGCATTTGGCACATGGTGACGATTATCTCGAGAGTGCAAAGTAGCCAAATGAAACTTTTACTTGATTTCCACTTACTTTATCAAATCTCATCTCCACCACACAGGACAAGTTTGCATCTGTTATAGTTTTGGAGAAAATTGTGGTCATTTCATTTATGCGCGAATGTGTTCAGATTGCTATTATATTGCATTTGGCACATGGTGACGATTATCTCGAGAGTGCAAAGTAGCCAAATGAAACTTTTACTGGATTTCCACTTACTTTATCAAATCTCATCTCCACCACACAGGACAAGTTTGCATCTGATATAGTTTTGGAGAAAATTGTGGTCATTTCATTTATGCGCGAATGTGTTCAGATTGCTATTATATTGCATTTGGCACATGGTGACGATTATCTCGAGAGTGCAAAGTAGCCAAATGAAACTTTTACTGGATTTCCACTTACTTTATCAAATCTCATCTCCACCACACAGGACAAGTTTGCATCTGTTATAGTTTTGGAGAAAATTGTGGTCATTTCATTTATGCGCGAATGTGTTCAGATTGCTATTATATTGCATTTGGCACATGGTGACGATTATCTCGAGAGTGCAAAGTAGCCAAATGAAACTTTTACTGGATTTCCACTTACTTTATCAAATCTCATCTCCACCACACAGGACAAGTTTGCATCTGTTATAGTTTTGGAGAAAATTGTGGTCATTTCATTTAAGCGCGAATGTGTTCAGATTGCTATTATATTGCATTTGGCACATGGTGACGATTATCTCGAGAGTGCAAAGTAGCCAAATGAAACTTTTACTGGATTTCCACTTACTTTATCAAATCTCATCTCCACCACACAGGACAAGTTTGCATCTGTTATAGTTTTGGAGAAAATTGTGGTCATTTCATTTATGCGCGAATGTGTTCAGATTGCTTTTATATTGCATTTGGCACATGGTGACGATTATCTCGAGAGTGCAAAGTAGCCAAATGACACTTTTACTGGATTTCCACTTACTTTATCAAATCTCATCTCCACCACACAGGACAAGTTTGCATCTGTTATAGTTTTGGAGAAAATTGTGGTCATTTCATTTATGCGCGAATGTGATCAGATTGCTATTATATTGCATTTGGCACATGGTGACGATTATCTCGAGAGTGCAAAGTAGCCAAATGAAACTTTTACTGGATTTCCACTTACTTTATCAAATCTCATCTCCACCACACAGGACAAGTTTGCATCTGTTATAGTTTTGGAGAAAATTGTGGTCATTTCATTTATGCGCGAATGTGTATAGATTGCTATTATTTTGCATTTGGCACATGGTGACGATTATCTCGAGAGTGCAAAGTAGCCAAATGAAACTTTTACTGGATTTCCACTTACTTTATCAAATCTCATCTCCACCACACAGGACAAGTTTGCATCTGTTATAGTTTTGGAGAAAATTGTGGTCATTTCATTTATGCGCGAATGTGTTCAGATTGCTATTATTTTGCATTTGGCACATGGTGACGATTATCTCGAGAGTGCAAAGTAGCCAAATGAAACTTTTACTGGATTTCCACTTACTTTATCAAATCTCATCTCCACCACACAGGACAAGTTTGCATCTGTTATAGTTTTGGAGAAAATTGTGGTCATTTCATTTATGCGCGAATGTGTTCAGATTGCTATTATTTTGCATTTGGCACATGGTGACGATTATCTCGAGAGTGCAAAGTAGCCAAATGAAACTTTTACTCGATTTCCACTTACTTTATCAAATCTCATCTCCACCACACAGGACAAGTTTGCATCTGTTATAGTTTTGGAGAAAATTGTGGTCATTTCATTTATGCGCGAATGTGTTCAGATTGCTATTATTTTGCATTTGGCACATGGTGACGATTATCTCGAGAGTGCAAAGTAGCCAAATGAAACTTTTACTGGATTTCCACTTACTTTATCAAATCTCATCTCCACCACACAGGACAAGTTTGCATCTGTTATAGTTTTGGAGAAAATTGTGGTCATTTCATTTATGCGCGAATGTGTTCAGATTGCTATTATATTGCATTTGGCACATGGTGACGATTATCTCGAGAGTGCAAAGTAGCCAAATGAAACTTTTACTTGATTTCCACTTACTTTATCAAATCTCATCTCCACCACACAGGACAAGTTTGCATCTGTTATAGTTTTGGAGAAAATTGTGGTCATTTCATTTATGCGCGAATGTGTTCAGATTGCTATTATATTGCATTTGGCACATGGTGACGATTATCTCGAGAGTGCAAAGTAGCCAAATGAAACTTTTACTGGATTTCCACTTACTTTATCAAATCTCATCTCCACCACACAGGACAAGTTTGCATCTGTTATAGTTTTGGAGAAAATTGTGGTCATTTCATTTATGCGCGAATGTGTTCAGATTGCTATTATATTGCATTTGGCACATGGTGACGATTATCTCGAGAGTGCAAAGTAGCCAAATGAAACTTTTACTGGATTTCCACTTACTTTATCAAATCTCATCTCCACCACACAGGACAAGTTTGCATCTGTTATAGTTTTGGAGAAAATTGTGGTCATTTCATTTATGCGCGAATGTGTTCAGATTGCTATTATATTGCATTTGGCACATGGTGACGATTATCTCGAGAGTGCAAAGTAGCCAAATGAAACTTTTACTTGATTTCCACTTACTTTATCAAATCTCATCTCCACCACACAGGACAAGTTTGCATCTGTTATAGTTTTGGAGAAAATTGTGGTCATTTCATTTATGCGCGAATGTGTTCAGATTGCTATTATATTGCATTTGGCACATGGTGACGATTATCTCGAGAGTGCAAAGTAGCCAAATGAAACTTTTACTGGATTTCCACTTACTTTATCAAATCTCATCTCCACCACACAGGACAAGTTTGCATCTGTTATAGTTTTGGAGAAAATTGTGGTCATTTCATTTATGCGCGAATGTGTTCAGATTGCTATTATATTGCATTTGGCACATGGTGACGATTATCTCGAGAGTGCAAAGTAGCCAAATGAAACTTTTACTAGATTTCCACTTACTTAATCAAATCTCATCTCCACCACACAGGACAAGTTTGCATCTGTTATAGTTTTGGAGAAAATTGTGGTCATTTCATTTATGCGCGAATGTGTTCAGATTGCTATTATTTTGCATTTGGCACATGGTGACGATTATCTCGAGAGTGCAAAGTAGCCAAATGAAACTTTTACTGGATTTCCACTTACTTTATCAAATCTCATCTCCACCACACAGGACAAGTTTGCATCTGTTATAGTTTTGGAGAAAATTGTGGTCATTTCATTTATGCGCGAATGTGTTCAGATTGCTATTATATTGCATTTGGCACATGGTGACGATTATCTCGAGAGTGCAAAGTAGCCAAATGAAACTTTTACTTGATTTCCACTTACTTTATCAAATCTCATCTCCACCACACAGGACAAGTTTGCATCTGTTATAGTTTTGGAGAAAATTGTGGTCATTTCATTTATGCGCGAATGTGTTCAGATTGCTATTATATTGCATTTGGCACATGGTGACGATTATCTCGAGAGTGCAAAGTAGCCAAATGAAACTTTTACTGGATTTCCACTTACTTTATCAAATCTCATCTCCACCACACAGGACAAGTTTGCATCTGTTATAGTTTTGGAGAAAATTGTGGTCATTTCATTTATGCGCGAATGTGTTCAGATTGCTATTATATTGCATTTGGCACATGGTGACGATTATCTCGAGAGTGCAAAGTAGCCAAATGAAACTTTTACTAGATTTCCACTTACTTAATCAAATCTCATCTCCACCACACAGGACAAGTTTGCATCTGTTATAGTTTTGGAGAAAATTGTGGTCATTTCATTTATGCGCGAATGTGTTCAGATTGCTATTATTTTGCATTTGGCACATGGTGACGATTATCTCGAGAGTGCAAAGTAGCCAAATGAAACTTTTACTGGATTTCCACTTACTTTATCAAATCTCATCTCCACCACACAGGACAAGTTTGCATCTGTTATAGTTTTGGAGAAAATTGTGGTCATTTCATTTATGCGCGAATGTGTTCAGATTGCTATTATTTTGCATTTGGCACATGGTGACGATTATCTCGAGAGTGCAAAGTAGCCAAATGAAACTTTTACTGGATTTCCACTTACTTTATCAAATCTCATCTCCACCACACAGGACAAGTTTGCATCTGTTATAGTTTTGGAGAAAATTGTGGTCATTTCATTTATGCGCGAATGTGTTCAGATTGCTATTATTTTGCATTTGGCACATGGTGACGATTATCTCGAGAGTGCAAAGTAGCCAAATGAAACTTTTACTGGATTTCCACTTACTTTATCAAATCTCATCTCCACCACACAGGACAAGTTTGCATCTGTTATAGTTTTGGAGAAAATTGTGGTCATTTCATTTATGCGCGAATGTGTTCAGATTGCTATTATATTGCATTTGGCACATGGTGACGATTATCTCGAGAGTGCAAAGTAGCCAAATGAAACTTTTACTGGATTTCCACTTACTTTATCAAATCTCATCTCCACCACACAGGACAAGTTTGCATCTGTTATAGTTTTGGAGAAAATTGTGGTCATTTCATTTATGCGCGAATGTGTTCAGATTGCTATTATATTGCATTTGGCACATGGTGACGATTATCTCGAGAGTGCTAAGTAGCCAAATGAAACTTTTACTGGATTTCCACTTACTTTATCAAATCTCATCTCCACCACACAGGACAAGTTTGCATCTGTTATAGTTTTGGAGAAAATTGTGGTCATTTCATTTATGCGCGAATGTGTTCAGATTGCTATTATTTTGCATTTGGCACATGGTGACGATTATCTCGAGAGTGCAAAGTAGCCAAATGAAACTTTTACTGCATTTCCACTTACTTTATCAAATCTCATCTCCACCACACAGGACAAGTTTGCATCTGTTATAGTTTTGGAGAAAATTGTGGTCATTTGATTTATGCGCGAATGTGTTCAGATTGCTATTATATTGCATTTGGCACATGGTGACGATTATCTCGAGAGTGCAAAGTAGCCAAATGAAACTATTACTGGATTTCCACTTACTTTATCAAATCTCATCTCCACCACACAGGACAAGTTTGCATCTGTTATAGTTTTGGAGAAAATTGTGGTCATTTGATTTATGCGCGAATGTGTTCAGATTGCTATTATATTGCATTTGGCACATGGTGACGATTATCTCGAGAGTGCAAAGTAGCCAAATGAAACTTTTACTGGATTTCCACTTACTTTATCAAATCTCATCTCCACCACACAGGACAAGTTTGCATCTGTTATAGTTTTGGAGAAAATTGTGGTCATTTCATTTATGCGCGAATGTGTTCAGATTGCTATTATATTGCATTTGGCACATGGTGACGATTATCTCGAGAGTGCAAAGTAGCCAAATGAAACTTTTACTGGATTTCCACTTACTTTATCAAATCTCATCTCCACCACACAGGACAAGTTTGCATCTGTTATAGTTTTGGAGAAAATTGTGGTCATTTCATTTATGCGCGAATGTGTTCAGATTGCTATTATATTGCATTTGGCACATGGTGACGATTATCTCGAGAGTGCAAAGTAGCCAAATGAAACTTTTACTGGATTTCCACTTACTTTATCAAATCTCATCTCCACCACACAGGACAAGTTTGCATCTGTTATAGTTTTGGAGAAAATTGTGGTCATTTCATTTATGCGCGAATGTGTTCAGATTGCTATTATATTGCATTTGGCACATGGTGACGATTATCTCGAGAGTGCAAAGTAGCCAAATGAAACTTTTACTGGATTTCCACTTACTTTATCAAATCTCATCTCCACCACACAGGACAAGTTTGCATCTGTTATAGTTTTGGAGAAAATTGTGGTCATTTCACTTATGCGCGAATGTGTTCAGATTGCTATTATATTGCATTTGGCACATGGAGACGATTATCTCGAGAGTGCAAAGAAGCCAAATGAAACTTTTACTGGATTTCCACTTACTTTATCAAATCTCATCTCCACCACACAGGACAAGTTTGCATCTGTTATAGTTTTGGAGAAAATTGTGGTAATTTCATTTATGCGCGAATGTGTTCAGATTGCTATTATTTTGCATTTGGCACATGGTGACGATTATCTCGAGAGTGCAAAGTAGCCAAATGAAACTTTTACTGGATTTCCACTTACTTTATCAAATCTCATCTCCACCACACAGGACAAGTTTGCATCTGTTATAGTTTTGGAGAAAATTGTGGTCATTTCATTTATGCGCGAATGTGTTCAGATTGCTATTATTTTGCATTTGGCACATGGTGACGATTATCTCGAGAGTGCAAAGTAGCCAAATGAAACTTTTACTGGATTTCCACTTACTTTATCAAATCTCATCTCCACCACACAGGACAAGTTTGCATCTGTTATAGTTTTGGAGAAAATTGTGGTCATTTCATTTATGCGCGAATGTGTTCAGATTGCTATTATATTGCATTTGGCACATGGTGACGATTATCTCGAGAGTGCAAAGTAGCCAAATGAAACTTTTACTGGATTTCCACTTACTTTATCAAATCTCATCTCCACCACACAGGACAAGTTTGCATCTGTTATAGTTTTGGAGAAAATTGTGGTAATTTCATTTATGCGCGAATGTGTTCAGATTGCTATTATTTTGCATTTGGCACATGGTGACGATTATCTCGAGAGTGCAAAGTAGCCAAATGAAACTTTTACTAGATTTCCACTTACTTAATCAAATCTCATCTCCACCACACAGGACAAGTTTGCATCTGTTATAGTTTTGGAGAAAATTGTGGTCATTTCATTTATGCGGAATGTGTTCAGATTGCTATTATATTGCATTTGGCACATGGTGACGATTATCTCGAGAGTGCAAAGTAGCCAAATGAAACTTTTACTGGATTTCCACTTACTTTATCAAATCTCATCTCCACCACACAGGACAAGTTTGCATCTGTTATAGTTTTGGAGAAAATTGTGGTCATTTCATTTATGCGCGAATGTGTTCAGATTGCTATTATATTGCATTTGGCACATGGTGACGATTATCTCGAGAGTGCAAAGTAGCCAAATGAAACTTTTACTGGATTTCCACTTACTTTATCAAATCTCATCTCCACCACACAGGACAAGTTTGCATCTGTTATAGTTTTGGAGAAAATTGTGGTCATTTCATTTATGCGCGAATGTGTTCAGATTGCTATTATATTGCATTTGGCACATGGTGACGATTATCTCGAGAGTGCAAAGTAGCCAAATGAAACTTTTACTGGATTTCCACTTACTTTATCAAATCTCATCTCCACCACACAGGACAAGTTTGCATCTGTTATAGTTTTGAAGAAAATTGTGGTCATTTCATTTATGCGCGAATGTGTTCAGATTGCTATTATATTGCATTTTGGCACATGGTGACGATTATCTCGAGAGTGCAAAGTAGCCAAATGAAACTTTTACTGGATTTCCACTTACTTTATCAAATCTCATCTCCACCACACAGGACAAGTTTGCATCTGTTATAGTTTTGGAGAAAATTGTGGTCATTTCATTTATGCGCGAATGTGTTCAGATTGCTATTATATTGCATTTGGCACATGGTGACGATTATCTCGAGAGTGCAAAGTAGCCAAATGAAGCTTTTACTGGATTTCCACTTACTTTATCAAATCTCATCTCCACCACACAGGACAAGTTTGCATCTGTTATAGTTTTGGAGAAAATTGTGGTCATTTCATTTATGCGCGAATGTGTTCAGATTGCTATTATATTGCATTTGGCACATGGTGACGATTATCTCGAGAGTGCAAAGTAGCCAAATGACACTTTTACTGGATTTCCACTTACTTTATCAAATCTCATCTCCACCACACAGGACAAGTTTGCATCTGTTATAGTTTTGGAGAAAATTGTGGTCATTTCATTTATGCGCGAATGTGTTCAGATTGCTATTATATTGCATTTGGCACATGGTGACGATTATCTCGAGAGTGCAAAGTAGCCAAATGAAACTTTTACTGGATTTCCACTTACTTTATCAAATCTCATCTCCACCACACAGGACAAGTTTGCATCTGTTATAGTTTTGGAGAAAATTGTGGTCATTTCATTTATGCGCGAATGTGTTCAGATTGCTATTATTTTGCATTTGGCACATGGTGACGATTATCTCGAGAGTGCAAAGTAGCCAAATGAAACTTTTACTCGATTTCCACTTACTTTATCAAATCTCATCTCCACCACACAGGACAAGTTTGCATCTGTTATAGTTTTTGGAGAAAATTGTGGTCATTTCATTTATGCGCGAATGTGTTCAGATTGCTATTATTTTGCATTTGGCACATGGTGACGATTATCTCGAGAGTGCAAAGTAGCCAAATGAAACTTTTACTGGATTTCCACTTACTTTATCAAATCTCATCTCCACCACACAGGACAAGTTTGCATCTGTTATAGTTTTGGAGAAAATTGTGGTCATTTCATTTATGCGCGAATGTGTTCAGATTGCTATTATATTGCATTTGGCACATGGTGACGATTATCTCGAGAGTGCAAAGTAGCCAAATGAAACTTTTACTTGATTTCCACTTACTTTATCAAATCTCATCTCCACCACACAGGACAAGTTTGCATCTGTTATAGTTTTGGAGAAAATTGTGGTCATTTCATTTATGCGCGAATGTGTTCAGATTGCTATTATATTGCATTTGGCACATGGTGACGATTATCTCGAGAGTGCAAAGTAGCCAAATGAAACTTTTACTGGATTTCCACTTACTTTATCAAATCTCATCTCCACCACACAGGACAAGTTTGCATCTGTTATAGTTTTGGAGAAAATTGTGGTCATTTCATTTATGCGCGAATGTGTTCAGATTGCTATTATATTGCATTTGGCACATGGTGACGATTATCTCGAGAGTGCAAAGTAGCCAAATGAAACTTTTACTGGATTTCCACTTACTTTATCAAATCTCATCTCCACCACACAGGACAAGTTTGCATCTGTTATAGTTTTGGAGAAAATTGTGGTCATTTCATTTATGCGCGAATGTGTTCAGATTGCTATTATATTGCATTTGGCACATGGTGACGATTATCTCGAGAGTGCAAAGTAGCCAAATGAAACTTTTACTTGATTTCCACTTACTTTATCAAATCTCATCTCCACCACACAGGACAAGTTTGCATCTGTTATAGTTTTGGAGAAAATTGTGGTCATTTCATTTATGCGCGAATGTGTTCAGATTGCTATTATATTGCATTTGGCACATGGTGACGATTATCTCGAGAGTGCAAAGTAGCCAAATGAAACTTTTACTGGATTTCCACTTACTTTATCAAATCTCATCTCCACCACACAGGACAAGTTTGCATCTGTTATAGTTTTGGAGAAAATTGTGGTCATTTCATTTATGCGCGAATGTGTTCAGATTGCTATTATATTGCATTTGGCACATGGTGACGATTATCTCGAGAGTGCAAAGTAGCCAAATGAAACTTTTACTAGATTTCCACTTACTTAATCAAATCTCATCTCCACCACACAGGACAAGTTTGCATCTGTTATAGTTTTGGAGAAAATTGTGGTCATTTCATTTATGCGCGAATGTGTTCAGATTGCTATTATTTTGCATTTGGCACATGGTGACGATTATCTCGAGAGTGCAAAGTAGCCAAATGAAACTTTTACTGGATTTCCACTTACTTTATCAAATCTCATCTCCACCACACAGGACAAGTTTGCATCTGTTATAGTTTTGGAGAAAATTGTGGTCATTTCATTTATGCGCGAATGTGTTCAGATTGCTATTATATTGCATTTGGCACATGGTGACGATTATCTCGAGAGTGCAAAGTAGCCAAATGAAACTTTTACTTGATTTCCACTTACTTTATCAAATCTCATCTCCACCACACAGGACAAGTTTGCATCTGTTATAGTTTTGGAGAAAATTGTGGTCATTTCATTTATGCGCGAATGTGTTCAGATTGCTATTATATTGCATTTGGCACATGGTGACGATTATCTCGAGAGTGCAAAGTAGCCAAATGAAACTTTTACTGGATTTCCACTTACTTTATCAAATCTCATCTCCACCACACAGGACAAGTTTGCATCTGTTATAGTTTTGGAGAAAATTGTGGTCATTTCATTTATGCGCGAATGTGTTCAGATTGCTATTATATTGCATTTGGCACATGGTGACGATTATCTCGAGAGTGCAAAGTAGCCAAATGAAACTTTTACTAGATTTCCACTTACTTAATCAAATCTCATCTCCACCACACAGGACAAGTTTGCATCTGTTATAGTTTTGGAGAAAATTGTGGTCATTTCATTTATGCGCGAATGTGTTCAGATTGCTATTATTTTGCATTTGGCACATGGTGACGATTATCTCGAGAGTGCAAAGTAGCCAAATGAAACTTTTACTGGATTTCCACTTACTTTATCAAATCTCATCTCCACCACACAGGACAAGTTTGCATCTGTTATAGTTTTGGAGAAAATTGTGGTCATTTCATTTATGCGCGAATGTGTTCAGATTGCTATTATTTTGCATTTGGCACATGGTGACGATTATCTCGAGAGTGCAAAGTAGCCAAATGAAACTTTTACTGGATTTCCACTTACTTTATCAAATCTCATCTCCACCACACAGGACAAGTTTGCATCTGTTATAGTTTTGGAGAAAATTGTGGTCATTTCATTTATGCGCGAATGTGTTCAGATTGCTATTATTTTGCATTTGGCACATGGTGACGATTATCTCGAGAGTGCAAAGTAGCCAAATGAAACTTTTACTGGATTTCCACTTACTTTATCAAATCTCATCTCCACCACACAGGACAAGTTTGCATCTGTTATAGTTTTGGAGAAAATTGTGGTCATTTCATTTATGCGCGAATGTGTTCAGATTGCTATTATATTGCATTTGGCACATGGTGACGATTATCTCGAGAGTGCAAAGTAGCCAAATGAAACTTTTACTGGATTTCCACTTACTTTATCAAATCTCATCTCCACCACACAGGACAAGTTTGCATCTGTTATAGTTTTGGAGAAAATTGTGGTCATTTCATTTATGCGCGAATGTGTTCAGATTGCTATTATATTGCATTTGGCACATGGTGACGATTATCTCGAGAGTGCTAAGTAGCCAAATGAAACTTTTACTGGATTTCCACTTACTTTATCAAATCTCATCTCCACCACACAGGACAAGTTTGCATCTGTTATAGTTTTGGAGAAAATTGTGGTCATTTCATTTATGCGCGAATGTGTTCAGATTGCTATTATTTTGCATTTGGCACATGGTGACGATTATCTCGAGAGTGCAAAGTAGCCAAATGAAACTTTTACTGCATTTCCACTTACTTTATCAAATCTCATCTCCACCACACAGGACAAGTTTGCATCTGTTATAGTTTTGGAGAAAATTGTGGTCATTTGATTTATGCGCGAATGTGTTCAGATTGCTATTATATTGCATTTGGCACATGGTGACGATTATCTCGAGAGTGCAAAGTAGCCAAATGAAACTATTACTGGATTTCCACTTACTTTATCAAATCTCATCTCCACCACACAGGACAAGTTTGCATCTGTTATAGTTTTGGAGAAAATTGTGGTCATTTGATTTATGCGCGAATGTGTTCAGATTGCTATTATATTGCATTTGGCACATGGTGACGATTATCTCGAGAGTGCAAAGTAGCCAAATGAAACTTTTACTGGATTTCCACTTACTTTATCAAATCTCATCTCCACCACACAGGACAAGTTTGCATCTGTTATAGTTTTGGAGAAAATTGTGGTCATTTCATTTATGCGCGAATGTGTTCAGATTGCTATTATATTGCATTTGGCACATGGTGACGATTATCTCGAGAGTGCAAAGTAGCCAAATGAAACTTTTACTGGATTTCCACTTACTTTATCAAATCTCATCTCCACCACACAGGACAAGTTTGCATCTGTTATAGTTTTGGAGAAAATTGTGGTCATTTCATTTATGCGCGAATGTGTTCAGATTGCTATTATATTGCATTTGGCACATGGTGACGATTATCTCGAGAGTGCAAAGTAGCCAAATGAAACTTTTACTGGATTTCCACTTACTTTATCAAATCTCATCTCCACCACACAGGACAAGTTTGCATCTGTTATAGTTTTGGAGAAAATTGTGGTCATTTCATTTATGCGCGAATGTGTTCAGATTGCTATTATATTGCATTTGGCACATGGTGACGATTATCTCGAGAGTGCAAAGTAGCCAAATGAAACTTTTACTGGATTTCCACTTACTTTATCAAATCTCATCTCCACCACACAGGACAAGTTTGCATCTGTTATAGTTTTGGAGAAAATTGTGGTCATTTCACTTATGCGCGAATGTGTTCAGATTGCTATTATATTGCATTTGGCACATGGAGACGATTATCTCGAGAGTGCAAAGAAGCCAAATGAAACTTTTACTGGATTTCCACTTACTTTATCAAATCTCATCTCCACCACACAGGACAAGTTTGCATCTGTTATAGTTTTGGAGAAAATTGTGGTAATTTCATTTATGCGCGAATGTGTTCAGATTGCTATTATTTTGCATTTGGCACATGGTGACGATTATCTCGAGAGTGCAAAGTAGCCAAATGAAACTTTTACTGGATTTCCACTTACTTTATCAAATCTCATCTCCACCACACAGGACAAGTTTGCATCTGTTATAGTTTTGGAGAAAATTGTGGTCATTTCATTTATGCGCGAATGTGTTCAGATTGCTATTATTTTGCATTTGGCACATGGTGACGATTATCTCGAGAGTGCAAAGTAGCCAAATGAAACTTTTACTGGATTTCCACTTACTTTATCAAATCTCATCTCCACCACACAGGACAAGTTTGCATCTGTTATAGTTTTGGAGAAAATTGTGGTCATTTCATTTATGCGCGAATGTGTTCAGATTGCTATTATATTGCATTTGGCACATGGTGACGATTATCTCGAGAGTGCAAAGTAGCCAAATGAAACTTTTACTGGATTTCCACTTACTTTATCAAATCTCATCTCCACCACACAGGACAAGTTTGCATCTGTTATAGTTTTGGAGAAAATTGTGGTAATTTCATTTATGCGCGAATGTGTTCAGATTGCTATTATTTTGCATTTGGCACATGGTGACGATTATCTCGAGAGTGCAAAGTAGCCAAATGAAACTTTTACTAGATTTCCACTTACTTAATCAAATCTCATCTCCACCACACAGGACAAGTTTGCATCTGTTATAGTTTTGGAGAAAATTGTGGTCATTTCATTTATGCGCGAATGTGTTCAGATTGCTATTATATTGCATTTGGCACATGGTGACGATTATCTCGAGAGTGCAAAGTAGCCAAATGAAACTTTTACTGGATTTCCACTTACTTTATCAAATCTCATCTCCACCACACAGGACAAGTTTGCATCTGTTATAGTTTTGGAGAAAATTGTGGTCATTTCATTTATGCGCGAATGTGTTCAGATTGCTATTATATTGCATTTGGCACATGGTGACGATTATCTCGAGAGTGCAAAGTAGCCAAATGAAACTTTTACTGGATTTCCACTTACTTTATCAAATCTCATCTCCACCACACAGGACAAGTTTGCATCTGTTATAGTTTTGGAGAAAATTGTGGTCATTTCATTTATGCGCGAATGTGTTCAGATTGCTATTATATTGCATTTGGCACATGGTGACGATTATCTCGAGAGTGCAAAGTAGCCAAATGAAACTTTTACTGGATTTCCACTTACTTTATCAAATCTCATCTCCACCACACAGGACAAGTTTGCATCTGTTATAGTTTTGAAGAAAATTGTGGTCATTTCATTTATGCGCGAATGTGTTCAGATTGCTATTATATTGCATTTGGCACATGGTGACGATTATCTCGAGAGTGCAAAGTAGCCAAATGAAACTTTTACTGGATTTCCACTTACTTTATCAAATCTCATCTCCACCACACAGGACAAGTTTGCATCTGTTATAGTTTTGGAGAAAATTGTGGTCATTTCATTTATGCGCGAATGTGTTCAGATTGCTATTATATTGCATTTGGCACATGGTGACGATTATCTCGAGAGTGCAAAGTAGCCAAATGAAGCTTTTACTGGATTTCCACTTACTTTATCAAATCTCATCTCCACCACACAGGACAAGTTTGCATCTGTTATAGTTTTGGAGAAAATTGTGGTCATTTCATTTATGCGCGAATGTGTTCAGATTGCTATTATATTGCATTTGGCACATGGTGACGATTATCTCGAGAGTGCAAAGTAGCCAAATGACACTTTTACTGGATTTCCACTTACTTTATCAAATCTCATCTCCACCACACAGGACAAGTTTGCATCTGTTATAGTTTTGGAGAAAATTGTGGTCATTTCATTTATGCGCGAATGTGTTCAGATTGCTATTATATTGCATTTGGCACATGGTGACGATTATCTCGAGAGTGCAAAGTAGCCAAATGACACTTTAACTGGATTTCCACTTACTTTATCAAATCTCATCTCCACCACACAGGACAAGTTTGCATCTGTTATAGTTTTGGAGAAAATTGTGGTCATTTCATTTATGCGCGAATGTGTTCAGATTGCTATTATCTTGCATTTGGCACATGGTGACGATTATCTCGAGAGTGCAAAGTAGCCAAATGAAACTTTTACTGGATTTCCACTTACTTTATCAAATCTCATCTCCACCACACAGGACAAGTTTGCATCTGTTATAGTTTTGGAGAAAATTGTGGTCATTTCATTTATGCGCGAATGTGTTCAGATTGCTATTATATTGCATTTGGCACATGGTGACGATTATCTCGAGAGTGCAAAGTAGCCAAATGAAACTTTTACTGGATTTCCACTTACTTTATCAAATCTCATCTCCACCACACAGGACAAGTTTGCATCTGTTATAGTTTTGGAGAAAATTGTGGTCATTTCATTTATGCGCGAATGTGTTCAGATTGCTATTATATTGCATTTGGCACATGGTGACGATTATCTCGAGAGTGCAAAGTAGCCAAATGACACTTTTACTGGATTTCCACTTACTTTATCAAATCTCATCTCCACCACACAGGACAAGTTTGCATCTGTTATAGTTTTGGAGAAAATTGTGGTCATTTCATTTATGCGCGAATGTGTTCAGATTGCTATTATATTGCATTTGGCACATGGTGACGATTATCTCGAGAGTGCAAAGTAGCCAAATGACACTTTTACTGGATTTCCACTTACTTTATCAAATCTCATCTCCACCACACAGGACAAGTTTGCATCTGTTATAGTTTTGGAGAAAATTGTGGTCATTTCATTTATGCGCGAATGTGTTCAGATTGCTATTATATTGCATTTGGCACATGGTGACGATTATCTCGAGAGTGCAAAGTAGCCAAATGAAACTTTTACTGGATTTCCACTTACTTTATCAAATCTCATCTCCACCACACAGGACAAGTTTGCATCTGTTATAGTTTTGGAGAAAATTGTGGTCATTTCATTTATGCGAGAATGTGTTCAGATTGCTATTATATTGCATTTGGCACATGGTGACGATTATCTCGAGAGTGCAAAGTAGCCAAATGAAACTTTACTGGATTTCCACTTACTTTATCAAATCTCATCTCCACCACACAGGACAAGTTTGCATCTGATATAGTTTTGGAGAAAATTGTGGTCATTTCATTTATGCGCGAATGTGTTCAGATTGCTATTATATTGCATTTGGCACATGGTGACGATTATCTCGAGAGTGCAAAGTAGCCAAATGAAACTTTTACTGGATTTCCACTTACTTTATCAAATCTCATCTCCACCACACAGGACAAGTTTGCATCTGTTATAGTTTTGGAGAAAATTGTGGTCATTTCATTTATGCGCGAATGTGTTCAGATTGCTATTATATTGCATTTGGCACATGGTGACGATTATCTCGAGAGTGCAAAGTAGCCAAATGAAACTTTTACTGGATTTCCACTTACTTTATCAAATCTCATCTCCACCACACAGGACAAGTTTGCATCTGTTATAGTTTTGGAGAAAATTGTGGTCATTTCATTTAAGCGCGAATGTGTTCAGATTGCTATTATATTGCATTTGGCACATGGTGACGATTATCTCGAGAGTGCAAAGTAGCCAAATGAAACTTTTACTGGATTTCCACTTACTTTATCAAATCTCATCTCCACCACACAGGACAAGTTTGCATCTGTTATAGTTTTGGAGAAAATTGTGGTCATTTCATTTATGCGCGAATGTGTTCAGATTGCTATTATATTGCATTTGGCACATGGTGACGATTATCTCGAGAGTGCAAAGTAGCCAAATGACACTTTTACTGGATTTCCACTTACTTTATCAAATCTCATCTCCACCACACAGGACAAGTTTGCATCTGTTATAGTTTTGGAGAAAATTGTGGTCATTTCATTTATGCGCGAATGTGTTCAGATTGCTATTATTTTGCATTTGGCACATGGTGACGATTATCTCGAGAGTGCAAAGTAGCCAAATGAAACTTTTACTGGATTTCCACTTACTTTATCAAATCTCATCTCCACCACACAGGACAAGTTTGCATCTGTTATAGTTTTGGAGAAAATTGTGGTCATTTCATTTATGCGCGAATGTGTTCAGATTGCTATTATTTTGCATTTGGCACATGGTGACGATTATCTCGAGAGTGCAAAGTAGCCAAATGAAACTTTTACTGGATTTCCACTTACTTTATCAAATCTCATCTCCACCACACAGGACAAGTTTGCATCTGTTATAGTTTTGGAGAAAATTGTGGTCATTTCATTTATGCGCGAATGTGTTCAGATTGCTATTATTTTGCATTTGGCACATGGTGACGATTATCTCGAGAGTGCAAAGTAGCCAAATGAAACTTTTACTGGATTTCCACTTACTTTATCAAATCTCATCTCCACCACACAGGACAAGTTTGCATCTGTTATAGTTTTGGAGAAAATTGTGGTCATTTCATTTATGCGCGAATGTGTTCAGATTGCTATTATTTTGTATTTGGCACATGGTGACGATTATCTCGAGAGTGCAAAGTAGCCAAATGAAACTTTTACTGGATTTCCACTTACTTTATCAAATCTCATCTCCACCACACAGGACAAGTTTGCATCTGTTATAGTTTTGGAGAAAATTGTGGTAATTTCATTTATGCGCGAATGTGTTCAGATTGCTATTATATTGCATTTGGCACATGGTGACGATTATCTCGAGAGTGCAAAGTAGCCAAATGAAACTTTTACTGGATTTCCACTTACTTTATCAAATCTCATCTCCACCACACAGGCCAAGTTTGCATCTGTTATAGTTTTGGAGAAAATTGTGGTCATTTCATTTATGCGCGAATGTGTTCAGATTGCTATTATATTGCATTTGGCACATGGTGACGATTATCTCGAGAGTGCAAAGTAGCCAAAGGAAACTTTTACTGGATTTCCACTTACTTTATCAAATCTCATCTCCACCACACAGGACAAGTTTGCATCTGTTATAGTTTTGGAGAAAATTGTGGTCATTTCATTTATGCGCGAATGTGTTCAGATTGCTATTATATTGCATTTGGCACATGGTGACGATTATCTCGAGAGTGCAAAGTAGCTAAATGAAACTTTTACTGGATTTCCACTTACTTTATCAAATCTCATCTCCACCACACTGGACAAGTTTGCATCTGTTATAGTTTTGGAGAAAATTGTGGTCATTTCATTTATGCGCGAATGTGTTCAGATTGCTATTATATTGCATTTGGCACATGGTGACGATTATCTCGAGAGTGCAAAGTAGCCAAATGAAACTTTTACTGGATTTCCACTTACTTTATCAAATCTCATCTTCACCACACAGGACAAGTTTGCATCTGTTATAGTTTTGGAGAAAATTGTGGTCATTTCATTTATGCGCGAATGTGTTCAGATTGCTATTATATTGCATTTGGCACATGGTGACGATTATCTCGAGAGTGCAAAGTAGCCAAATGAAACTTTTACTGGATTTCCACTTACTTTATCAAATCTCATCTCCACCACACAGGACAAGTTTGCATCTGTTATAGTTTTGGAGAAAATTGTGGTCATTTCATTTATGCGCGAATGTGTTCAGATTGCTATTATATTGCATTTGGCACATGGTGACGATTATCTCGAGAGTGCAAAGTAGCCAAATGAAACTTTTACTGGATTTCCACTTACTTTATCAAATCTCATCTCCACCACACAGGACAAGTTTGCATCTGTTATAGTTTTGGAGAAAATTGTGGTCATTTCATTTATGCGCGAATGTGTTCAGATTGCTATTATATTGCATTTGGCACATGGTGACGATTATCTCGAGAGTGCAAAGTAGCCAAATGAAACTTTTACTGGATTTCCACTTACTTTATCAAATCTCATCTCCACCACACAGGACAAGTTTGCATCTGTTATAGTTTTGGAGAAAATTGTGGTCATTTCATTTATGCGCGAATGTGTTCAGATTGCTATTATATTGCATTTGGCACATGGTGACGGTTATCTCGAGAGTGCAAAGTAGCCAAATGAAACTTTTACTGGATTTCCACTTACTTTATCAAATCTCATCTCCACCACACAGGACAAGTTTGCATCTGTTATAGTTTTGGAGAAAATTGTGGTCATTTCATTTATGCGCGAATGTGTTCAGATTGCTATTATATTGCATTTGGCACATGGTGACGATTATCTCGAGAGTGCAAAGTAGCCAAATGAAACTTTTACTGGATTTCCACTTACTTTATCAAATCTCATCTCCACCACACAGGACAAGTTTGCATCTGTTATAGTTTTGGAGAAAATTGTGGTCATTTCATTTATGCGCGAATGTGTTCAGATTGCTATTATATTGCATTTGGCACATGGTGACGATTATCTCGAGAGTGCAAAGTAGCCAAATGAAACTTTTACTGGATTTCCACTTACTTTATCAAATCTCATCTCCACCACACAGGACAAGTTTGCATCTGTTATAGTTTTGGAGAAAATTGTGGTCATTTCATTTATGCGCGAATGTGTTCAGATTGCTATTATATTGCATTTGGCACATGGTGACGATTATCTCGAGAGTGCAAAGTAGCCAAATGACACTTTTACTGGATTTCCACTTACTTTATCAAATCTCATCTCCACCACACAGGACAAGTTTGCATCTGTTATAGTTTTGGAGAAAATTGTGGTCATTTCATTTATGCGCGAATGTGTTCAGATTGCTATTATATTGCATTTGGCACATGGTGACGATTATCTCGAGAGTGCAAAGTAGCCAAGTGACACTTTTACTGGATTTCCACTTACTTTATCAAATCTCATCTCCACCACACAGGACAAGTTTGCATCTGTTATAGTTTTGGAGAAAATTGTGGTCATTTCATTTATGCGCGAATGTGTTCAGATTGCTATTATATTGCATTTGGCACATGGTGACGATTATCTCGAGAGTGCAAAGTAGCCAAATGAAACTTTTACTGGATTTCCACTTACTTTATCAAATCTCATCTCCACCACACAGGACAAGTTTGCATCTGTTATAGTTTTGAAGAAAATTGTGGTCATTTCATTTATGCGAGAATGTGTTCAGATTGCAATTATATTGCATTTGGCACATGGTGACGATTATCTCGAGAGTGCAAAGTAGCCAAATGAAACTTTTACTGGATTTCCACTTACTTTATCAAATCTCATCTCCACCACACAGGACAAGTTTGCATCTGATATAGTTTTGGAGAAAATTGTGGTCATTTCATTTATGCGCGAATGTGTTCAGATTGCTATTATATTGCATTTGGCACATGGTGACGATTATCTCGAGAGTGCAAAGTAGCCAAATGAAACTTTTACTGGATTTCCACTTACTTTATCAAATCTCATCTCCACCACACAGGACAAGTTTGCATCTGTTATAGTTTTGGAGAAAATTGTGGTCATTTCATTTATGCGCGAATGTGTTCAGATTGCTATTATATTGCATTTGGCACATGGTGACGATTATCTCGAGAGTGCAAAGTAGCCAAATGAAACTTTTACTGGATTTCCACTTACTTTATCAAATCTCATCTCCACCACACAGGACAAGTTTGCATCTGTTATAGTTTTGGAGAAAATTGTGGTCATTTCATTTAAGCGCGAATGTGTTCAGATTGCTATTA
Source organism: Anomaloglossus baeobatrachus (assembly GCF_048569485.1). Classification (NCBI taxonomy): domain Eukaryota; kingdom Metazoa; phylum Chordata; class Amphibia; order Anura; family Aromobatidae; genus Anomaloglossus; species Anomaloglossus baeobatrachus. The sequence goes on along the minus strand of NW_027443248.1, from coordinate 7,307 downwards.
TATTTCATTTGGCACATGGTGACGATTATCTCGAGAGTGCAAAGTAGCCAAATGAAACTTTTACTGGATTTCCACTTACTTTATCAAATCTCATCTCCACCACACAGGACAAGTTTGCATCTGTTATAGTTTTGGAGAAAATTGTGGTCATTTCATTTATGCGCGAATGTGTTCAGATTGCTTTTATATTGCATTTGGCACATGGTGACGATTATCTCGAGAGTGCAAAGTAGCCAAATGACACTTTTACTGGATTTCCACTTACTTTATCAAATCTCATCTCCACCACACAGGACAAGTTTGCATCTGTTATAGTTTTGGAGAAAATTGTGGTCATTTCATTTATGCGCGAATGTGTTCAGATTGCTATTATATTGCATTTGGCACATGGTGACGATTATCTCGAGAGTGCAAAGTAGCCAAATGAAACTTTTACTGGATTTCCACTTACTTTATCAAATCTCATCTCCACCACACAGGACAAGTTTGCATCTGTTATAGTTTTGAGAAAATTGTGGTCATTTCATTTATGCGCGAATGTGTTCAGATTGCTATTATTTTGCATTTGGCACATGGTGACGATTATCTCGAGAGTGCAAAGTAGCCAAATGAAACTTTTACTGGATTTCCACTTACTTTATCAAATCTCATCTCCACCACACAGGACAAGTTTGCATCTGTTATAGTTTTGGAGAAAATTGTGGTCATTTCATTTATGCGCGAATGTGTTCAGATTGCTATTATTTTGCATTTGGCACATGGTGACGATTATCTCGAGAGTGCAAAGTAGCCAAATGAAACTTTTACTGGATTTCCACTTACTTTATCAAATCTCATCTCCACCACACAGGACAAGTTTGCATCTGTTATAGTTTTGGAGAAAATTGTGGTCATTTCATTTATGCGCGAATGTGTTCAGATTGCTATTATTTTGCATTTGGCACATGGTGACGATTATCTCGAGAGTGCAAAGTAGCCAAATGAAACTTTTACTGGATTTCCACTTACTTTATCAAATCTCATCTCCACCACACAGGACAAGTTTGCATCTGTTATAGTTTTGGAGAAAATTGTGGTAATTTCATTTATGCGCGAATGTGTTCAGATTGCTATTATATTACATTTGGCACATGGTGACGATTATCTCGAGAGTGCAAAGTAGCCAAATGAAACTTTTACTGGATTTCCACTTACTTTATCAAATCTCATCTCCACCACACAGGACAAGTTTGCATCTGTTATAGTTTTGGAGAAAATTGTGGTCATTTCATTTATGCGCGAATGTGTTCAGATTGCTATTATATTGCATTTGGCACATGGTGACGATTATCTCGAGAGTGCAAAGTAGCCAAATGACACTTTTACTGGATTTCCACTTACTTTATCAAATCTCATCTCCACCACACAGGACAAGTTTGCATCTGTTATAGTTTTGGAGAAAATTGTGGTCATTTCATTTATGCGCGAATGTGTTCAGATTGCTATTATATTGCATTTGGCACATGGTGACGATTATCTCGAGAGTGCAAAGTAGCCAAATGAAACTTTTACTGGATTTCCACTTACTTTATCAAATCTCATCTCCACCACACAGGACAAGTTTGCATCTGTTATAGTTTTGGAGAAAATTGTGGTCATTTCATTTATTGCGAGAATGTGTTCAGATTGCAATTATATTGCATTTGGCACATGGTGACGATTATCTCGAGAGTGCAAAGTAGCCAAATGAAACTTTTACTGGATTTCCACTTACTTTATCAAATCTCATCTCCACCACACAGGACAAGTTTGCATCTGATATAGTTTTGGAGAAAATTGTGGTCATTTCATTTATGCGCGAATGTGTTCAGATTGCTATTATATTGCATTTGGCACATGGTGACGATTATCTCGAGAGTGCAAAGTAGCCAAATGAAACTTTTACTGGATTTCCACTTACTTTATCAAATCTCATCTCCACCACACAGGACAAGTTTGCATCTGTTATAGTTTTGGAGAAAATTGTGGTCATTTCATTTATGCGCGAATGTGTTCAGATTGCTATTATATTGCATTTGGCACATGGTGACGATTATCTCGAGAGTGCAAAGTAGCCAAATGAAACTTTTACTGGATTTCCACTTACTTTATCAAATCTCATCTCCACCACACAGGACAAGTTTGCATCTGTTATAGTTTTGGAGAAAATTGTGGTCATTTCATTTAAGCACGAATGTGTTCAGATTGCTATTATATTGCATTTGGCACATGGTGACGATTATCTCGAGAGTGCAAAGTAGCCAAATGAAACTTTTACTGGATTTCCACTTACTTTATCAAATCTCATCTCCACCACACAGGACAAGTTTGCATCTGTTATAGTTTTGGAGAAAATTGTGGTCATTTCATTTATGCGCGAATGTGTTCAGATTGCTTTTATATTGCATTTGGCACATGGTGACGATTATCTCGAGAGTGCAAAGTAGCCAAATGAAACTTTTACTGGATTTCCACTTACTTTATCAAATCTCATCTCCACCACACAGGACAAGTTTGCATCTGTTATAGTTTTGGAGAAAATTGTGGTCATTTCATTTATGCGCGAATGTGTTCAGATTGCTATTATTTTGCATTTGGCACATGGTGACGATTATCTCGAGAGTGCAAAGTAGCCAAATGAAACTTTTACTGGATTTCCACTTACTTTATCAAATCTCATCTCCACCACACAGGACAAGTTTGCATCTGTTATAGTTTTGGAGAAAATTGTGGTCATTTCATTTATGCGCGAATGTGTTCAGATTGCTATTATTTTGCATTTGGCACATGGTGACGATTATCTCGAGAGTGCAAAGTAGCCAAATGAAACTTTTACTGGATTTCCACTTACTTTATCAAATCTCATCTCCACCACACAGGACAAGTTTGCATCTGTTATAGTTTTGGAGAAAATTGTGGTCATTTCATTTATGCGCGAATGTGTTCAGATTGCTATTATTTTGCATTTGGCACATGGTGACGATTATCTCGAGAGTGCAAAGTAGCCAAATGAAACTTTTACTGGATTTCCACTTACTTTATCAAATCTCATCTCCACCACACAGGACAAGTTTGCATCTGTTATAGTTTTGGAGAAAATTGTGGTCATTTCATTTATGCGCGAATGTGTTCAGATTGCTATTATATTGCATTTGGCACATGGTGACGATTATCTCGAGAGTGCAAAGTAGCCAAATGAAACTTTTACTGGATTTCCACTTACTTTATCAAATCTCATCTCCACCACACAGGACAAGTTTGCATCTGTTATAGTTTTGGAGAAAATTGTGGTCATTTCATTTATGCGCGAATGTGTTCAGATTGCTATTATATTGCATTTGGCACATGGTGACGATTATCTCGAGAGTGCAAAGTAGCCAAATGAAACTTTTACTGGATTTCCACTTACTTTATCAAATCTCATCTCCACCACACAGGACAAGTTTGCATCTGTTATAGTTTTGGAGAAAATTGTGGTCATTTCATTTATGCGCGAATGTGTTCAGATTGCTATTATATTGCATTTGGCACATGGTGACGATTATCTCGAGAGTGCAAAGTAGCCAAATGAAACTTTTACTGGATTTCCACTTACTTTATCAAATCTCATCTCCACCACACAGGACAAGTTTGCATCTGTTATAGTTTTGGAGAAAATTGTGGTCATTTCATTTATGCGCGAATGTGTTCAGATTGCTATTATATTGCATTTGGCACATGGTGACGATTATCTCGAGAGTGCAAAGTAGCCAAATGAAACTTTTACTGGATTTCCACTTACTTATCAAATCTCATCTCCACCACACAGGACAAGTTTGCATCTGTTATAGTTTTGGAGAAAATTGTGGTCATTTTCATTTATGCGCGAATGTGTTCAGATTGCTATTATATTGCATTTGGCACATGGTGACGATTATCTCGAGAGTGCAAAGTAGCCAAATGAAACTTTTACTGGATTTCCACTTACTTTATCAAATCTCATCTCCACCACACAGGACAAGTTTGCATCTGTTATAGTTTTGGAGAAAATTGTGGTCATTTCATTTATGCGCGAATGTGTTCAGATTGCTATTATTTTGCATTTGGCACATGGTGACGATTATCTCGAGAGTGCAAAGTAGCCAAATGAAACTTTTACTGGATTTCCACTTACTTTATCAAATCTCATCTCCACCACACAGGACAAGTTTGCATCTGTTATAGTTTTGGAGAAAATTGTGGTCATTTCATTTATGCGCGAATGTGTTCAGATTGCTATTATATTGCATTTGGCACATGGTGACGATTATCTCGAGAGTGCAAAGTAGCCAAATGAAACTTTTACTGGATTTCCACTTACTTTATCAAATCTCATCTCCACCACACAGGACAAGTTTGCATCTGTTATAGTTTTGGAGAAAATTGTGGTCATTTCATTTATGCGCGAATGTGTTCAGATTGCTATTATATTGCATTTGGCACATGGTGACGATTATCTCGAGAGTGCAAAGTAGCCAAATGAAACTTTTTACTGGATTTCCACTTACTTTATCAAATCTCATCTCCACCACACAGGACAAGTTTGCATCTGTTATAGTTTTGGAGAAAATTGTGGTCATTTCATTTATGCGCGAATGTGTTCAGATTGCTATTATATTGCATTTGGCACATGGTGACGATTATCTCGAGAGTGCAAAGTAGCCAAATGAAACTTTTACTGGATTTCCACTTACTTTATCAAATCTCATCTCCACCACACAGGACAAGTTTGCATCTGTTATAGTTTTGGAGAAAATTGTGGTCATTTCATTTATGCGCGAATGTGTTCAGATTGCTATTATATTGCATTTGGCACATGGTGACGATTATCTCGAGAGTGCAAAGTAGCCAAATGAAACTTTTACTGGATTTCCACTTACTTTATCAAATCTCATCTCCACCACACAGGACAAGTTTGCATCTGTTATAGTTTTGGAGAAAATTGTGGTCATTTCATTTATGCGCGAATGTGTTCAGATTGCTATTATATTGCATTTGGCACATGGTGACGATTATCTCGAGAGTGCAAAGTAGCCAAATGAAACTTTTACTGGATTTCCACTTACTTTATCAAATCTCATCTCCACCACACAGGACAAGTTTGCATCTGTTATAGTTTTGGAGAAAATTGTGGTCATTTCATTTATGCGCGAATGTGTTCAGATTGCTATTATATTGCATTTGGCACATGGTGACGATTATCTCGAGAGTGCAAAGTAGCCAAATGAAACTTTTACTGGATTTCCACTTACTTTATCAAATCTCATCTCCACCACACAGGACAAGTTTGCATCTGTTATAGTTTTGGAGAAAATTGTGGTCATTTCATTTATGCGCGAATGTGTTCAGATTGCTATTATATTGCATTTGGGCACATGGTGACGATTATCTCGAGAGTGCAAAGTAGCCAAATGAAACTTTTACTGGATTTCCACTTACTTTATCAAATCTCATCTCCACCACACAGGACAAGTTTGCATCTGTTATAGTTTTGGAGAAAATTGTGGTCATTTCATTTATGCGCGAATGTGTTCAGATTGCTATTATATTGCATTTGGCACATGGTGACGATTATCTCGAGAGTGCAAAGTAGCCAAATGAAACTTTTACTGGATTTCCACTTACTTTATCAAATCTCATCTCCACCACACAGGACAAGTTTGCATCTGTTATAGTTTTGGAGAAAATTGTGGTCATTTCATTTATGCGCGAATGTGTTCAGATTGCTATTATATTGCATTTGGCACATGGTGACGATTATCTCGAGAGTGCAAAGTAGCCAAATGAAACTTTTACTGGATTTCCACTTACTTTATCAAATCTCATCTCCACCACACAGGACAAGTTTGCATCTGTTATAGTTTTGGAGAAAATTGTGGTCATTTCATTTATGCGCGAATGTGTTCAGATTGCTATTATATTGCATTTGGCACATGGTGACGATTATCTCGAGAGTGCAAAGTAGCCAAATGAAACTTTTACTGGATTTCCACTTACTTTATCAAATCTCATCTCCACCACACAGGACAAGTTTGCATCTGTTATAGTTTTGGAGAAAATTGTGGTCATTTCATTTATGCGCGAATGTGTTCAGATTGCTATTATATTGCATTTGGCACATGGTGACGATTATCTCGAGAGTGCAAAGTAGCCAAATGAAACTTTTACTGGATTTCCACTTACTTTATCAAATCTCATCTCCACCACACAGGACAAGTTTGCATCTGTTATAGTTTTGGAGAAAATTGTGGTCATTTCATTTATGCGCGAATGTGTTCAGATTGCTATTATATTGCATTTGGCACATGGTGACGATTATCTCGAGAGTGCAAAGTAGCCAAATGAAACTTTTACTGGATTTCCACTTACTTTATCAAATCTCATCTCCACCACACAGGACAAGTTTGCATCTGTTATAGTTTTGGAGAAAATTGTGGTCATTTCATTTATGCGCGAATGTGTTCAGATTGCTATTATTTTGCATTTGGCACATGGTGACGATTATCTCGAGAGTGCAAAGTAGCCAAATGAAACTTTTACTGGATTTCCACTTACTTTATCAAATCTCATCTCCACCACACAGGACAAGTTTGCATCTGTTATAGTTTTTGGAGAAAATTGTGGTCATTTCATTTATGCGCGAATGTGTTCAGATTGCTATTATTTTGCATTTGGCACATGGTGACGATTATCTCGAGAGTGCAAAGTAGCCAAATGAAACTTTTACTGGATTTCCACTTACTTTATCAAATCTCATCTCCACCACACAGGACAAGTTTGCATCTGTTATAGTTTTGGAGAAAATTGTGGTCATTTCATTTATGCGCGAATGTGTTCAGATTGCTATTATTTTGCATTTGGCACATGGTGACGATTATCTCGAGAGTGCAAAGTAGCCAAATGAAACTTTTACTGGATTTCCACTTACTTTATCAAATCTCATCTCCACCACACAGGACAAGTTTGCATCTGTTATAGTTTTGGAGAAAATTGTGGTCATTTCATTTATGCGCGAATGTGTTCAGATTGCTATTATTTTGCATTTGGCACATGGTGACGATTATCTCGAGAGTGCAAAGTAGCCAAATGAAACTTTTACTGGATTTCCACTTACTTTATCAAATCTCATCTCCACCACACAGGACAAGTTTGCATCTGTTATAGTTTTGGAGAAAATTGTGGTCATTTCATTTATGCGCGAATGTGTTCAGATTGCTATTATATTGCATTTGGCACATGGTGACGATTATCTCGAGAGTGCAAAGTAGCCA
>NW_027443247.1:0-52709 GCF_048569485.1 Anomaloglossus baeobatrachus | reverse complement strand
AAGAAAGTCAAAAGTGTGAAAGATAAAAAACAAAAGGAGGAAGTGTGAAAAGTGAATGGGCCAAATTGAGGTGCATATGAAGACGTATGCTTTCTTCCAATTCATTAAATCGGGCTAATATGAATCAGGTGAATTGAGTTCTGCTTTTGGAAACTGGGTTAAGAAGGGGTGCACCGTTCCTGGAGGTACTGCAATACCAGGTCAATGCGTGGAGTGGACAGAGCAAGCTCTTTTTCCATCTCCCTGTTCTAAAAATCCATTTAATATATGGTCCCCAGATAGGGGACGTATCAGATATTAAACTGATAAGAACAGATACTACACTTGATCTTAGCCAAAAGGCCGAGAAGCGATAACCAGAATTGGTTTGGGCCTCGAGTGGCACCCTGGCCTATGCCGGACACATCTTAGGGAGAGAGAGCGAGAGGGAGACAAACCCACGCCTACACAAGACATTTTGTCACCCAAGCCAACCCTTGAAAAGGCTGCTTTGCAGAGCAAAAACAAGAAGAATGGTGCGTTTTGCAGCCGCCGCCCACTGCAATGAATCTGAATAACTCCTCCTTTAGGGCGCAAGCAACTCCCCTCCCCCTTGCAGTCTTTCCAATTCACGATACAAAAAGACGGACAGGACAGGTTGCCTGACTTTCCGTCACTGCCACCCTTTGCCATCCTTACCCGTAGAAAGCCCTTTCATCATCCCCAAACCCTAATCTTTTCCCTTTCCTTCCCAGCCCCCAAACCCTGCCCTCTGTACCTTTCTCACCACCCGCTTCCCTTCTCCTGTCATCCCCCTACCACCCGGGAAAAAAAGAGATTGCCCCCTCCTTCCACTAGCCCACCCTCCCACCCAAAGAACAACTTCTTCTGCGCAGCTTGTTTTCTAGGCAGCAGCGCTATTGTGATGTCATCGGGGGGCATTGTGACAAGCCGCCAGTGTTCCGTCTCTTCATGTTGTGCACAGTTCAAACGGAAAATACATCAACAGGCAGACTACAGAAAAGCTTACTATCAAAGGTTAGAGGGGGGCTTTCTCAGAGGGCTTTTTACAGTTTTTCTATTCCCAATTAGCCGTTTAAGTGTACTTATTGAAAGTAGTAATTCTTTCATAGGCCGCCCTTTCTTAGTATTTGACGTTCCTTATATTGCGGTATGAGGCTTCGCAGTAGGTTGCAAACATTCATCACCCATGACTGTCCCCAATTGAGCTCAGAAGCTCAATGTCTATCATGACCTCTCTTTTAGAATGTCCAAGAGCAAGCAAACTATTCCTCCAGGAGAGGGCGCCAACAGACTACTAAAGAGATCATCATTACTCAAAGAAAACCCCAAAAACCAATGCATGATAGGAATAAACAGGTAACTTTCTTTGGAGTGGAAGCGGAGAGATCGCACCAGATGCCAATTCTAGATCTTATCACACCTGTGGTCACTGCAGCAGCAGGTGAATCCACTTTGTCCAAAAGGGATCTATTCCATTCAATTGCAAATGATCTAGATAAGACAGAGAACTGCAGCACGGGGACATAGCCGAGTTGGTCAGGTTGAGTGGTGATGAGTTTGCTATTTGGATGAATAAAGAAAGTCAAAAGTGTGAAAGATAAAAAACAAAAGGAGGAAGTGTGAAAAGTGAATGGGCCAAATTGAGGTGCATATGAAGACGTATGCTTTCTTCCAATTCATTAAATCGGGCTAATATGAATCAGGTGAATTGAGTTCTGCTTTTGGAAACTGGGTTAAGAAGGGGTGCACCGTTCCTGGAGGTACTGCAATACCAGGTCAATGCGTGGAGTGGACAGAGCAAGCTCTTTTTCCATCTCCCTGTTCTAAAAATCCATTTAATATATGGTCCCCAGATAGGGGACGTATCAGATATTAAACTGATAAGAACAGATACTACACTTGATCTTAGCCAAAAGGCCGAGAAGCGATAACCAGAATTGGTTTGGGCCTCGAGTGGCACCCTGGCCTATGCCGGACACATCTTAGGGAGAGAGAGCGAGAGGGAGACAAACCCACGCCTACACAAGACATTTTGTCACCCAAGCCAACCCTTGAAAAGGCTGCTTTGCAGAGCAAAAACAAGAAGAATGGTGCGTTTTGCAGCCGCCGCCCACTGCAATGAATCTGAATAACTCCTCCTTTAGGGCGCAAGCAACTCCCCTCCCCCTTGCAGTCTTTCCAATTCACGATACAAAAAGACGGACAGGACAGGTTGCCTGACTTTCCGTCACTGCCACCCTTTGCCATCCTTACCCGTAGAAAGCCCTTTCATCATCCCCAAACCCTAATCTTTTCCCTTTCCTTCCCAGCCCCCAAACCCTGCCCTCTGTACCTTTCTCACCACCCGCTTCCCTTCTCCTGTCATCCCCCTACCACCCGGGAAAAAAAGAGATTGCCCCCTCCTTCCACTAGCCCACCCTCCCACCCAAAGAACAACTTCTTCTGCGCAGCTTGTTTTCTAGGCAGCAGCGCTATTGTGATGTCATCGGGGGGCATTGTGACAAGCCGCCAGTGTTCCGTCTCTTCATGTTGTGCACAGTTCAAACGGAAAATACATCAACAGGCAGACTACAGAAAAGCTTACTATCAAAGGTTAGAGGGGGGCTTTCTCAGAGGGCTTTTTACAGTTTTTCTATTCCCAATTAGCCGTTTAAGTGTACTTATTGAAAGTAGTAATTCTTTCATAGGCCGCCCTTTCTTAGTATTTGACGTTCCTTATATTGCGGTATGAGGCTTCGCAGTAGGTTGCAAACATTCATCACCCATGACTGTCCCCAATTGAGCTCAGAAGCTCAATGTCTATCATGACCTCTCTTTTAGAATGTCCAAGAGCAAGCAAACTATTCCTCCAGGAGAGGGCGCCAACAGACTACTAAAGAGATCATCATTACTCAAAGAAAACCCCAAAAACCAATGCATGATAGGAATAAACAGGTAACTTTCTTTGGAGTGGAAGCGGAGAGATCGCACCAGATGCCAATTCTAGATCTTATCACACCTGTGGTCACTGCAGCAGCAGGTGAATCCACTTTGTCCAAAAGGGATCTATTCCATTCAATTGCAAATGATCTAGATAAGACAGAGAACTGCAGCACGGGGACATAGCCGAGTTGGTCAGGTTGAGTGGTGATGAGTTTGCTATTTGGATGAATAAAGAAAGTCAAAAGTGTGAAAGATAAAAAACAAAAGGAGGAAGTGTGAAAAGTGAATGGGCCAAATTGAGGTGCATATGAAGACGTATGCTTTCTTCCAATTCATTAAATCGGGCTAATATGAATCAGGTGAATTGAGTTCTGCTTTTGGAAACTGGGTTAAGAAGGGGTGCACCGTTCCTGGAGGTACTGCAATACCAGGTCAATGCGTGGAGTGGACAGAGCAAGCTCTTTTTCCATCTCCCTGTTCTAAAAATCCATTTAATATATGGTCCCCAGATAGGGGACGTATCAGATATTAAACTGATAAGAACAGATACTACACTTGATCTTAGCCAAAAGGCCGAGAAGCGATAACCAGAATTGGTTTGGGCCTCGAGTGGCACCCTGGCCTATGCCGGACACATCTTAGGGAGAGAGAGCGAGAGGGAGACAAACCCACGCCTACACAAGACATTTTGTCACCCAAGCCAACCCTTGAAAAGGCTGCTTTGCAGAGCAAAAACAAGAAGAATGGTGCGTTTTGCAGCCGCCGCCCACTGCAATGAATCTGAATAACTCCTCCTTTAGGGCGCAAGCAACTCCCCTCCCCCTTGCAGTCTTTCCAATTCACGATACAAAAAGACGGACAGGACAGGTTGCCTGACTTTCCGTCACTGCCACCCTTTGCCATCCTTACCCGTAGAAAGCCCTTTCATCATCCCCAAACCCTAATCTTTTCCCTTTCCTTCCCAGCCCCCAAACCCTGCCCTCTGTACCTTTCTCACCACCCGCTTCCCTTCTCCTGTCATCCCCCTACCACCCGGGAAAAAAAGAGATTGCCCCCTCCTTCCACTAGCCCACCCTCCCACCCAAAGAACAACTTCTTCTGCGCAGCTTGTTTTCTAGGCAGCAGCGCTATTGTGATGTCATTGGGGGGCATTGTGACAAGCCGCCAGTGTTCCGTCTCTTCATGTTGTGCACAGTTCAAACGGAAAATACATCAACAGGCAGACTACAGAAAAGCTTACTATCAAAGGTTAGAGGGGGGCTTTCTCAGAGGGCTTTTTACAGTTTTTCTATTCCCAATTAGCCGTTTAAGTGTACTTATTGAAAGTAGTAATTCTTTCATAGGCCGCCCTTTCTTAGTATTTGACGTTCCTTATATTGCGGTATGAGGCTTCGCAGTAGGTTGCAAACATTCATCACCCATGACTGTCCCCAATTGAGCTCAGAAGCTCAATGTCTATCATGACCTCTCTTTTAGAATGTCCAAGAGCAAGCAAACTATTCCTCCAGGAGAGGGCGCCAACAGACTACTAAAGAGATCATCATTACTCAAAGAAAACCCCAAAAACCAATGCATGATAGGAATAAACAGGTAACTTTCTTTGGAGTGGAAGCGGAGAGATCGCACCAGATGCCAATTCTAGATCTTATCACACCTGTGGTCACTGCAGCAGCAGGTGAATCCACTTTGTCCAAAAGGGATCTATTCCATTCAATTGCAAATGATCTAGATAAGACAGAGAACTGCAGCACGGGGACATAGCCGAGTTGGTCAGGTTGAGTGGTGATGAGTTTGCTATTTGGATGAATAAAGAAAGTCAAAAGTGTGAAAGATAAAAAACAAAAGGAGGAAGTGTGAAAAGTGAATGGGCCAAATTGAGGTGCATATGAAGACGTATGCTTTCTTCCAATTCATTAAATCGGGCTAATATGAATCAGGTGAATTGAGTTCTGCTTTTGGAAACTGGGTTAAGAAGGGGTGCACCGTTCCTGGAGGTACTGCAATACCAGGTCAATGCGTGGAGTGGACAGAGCAAGCTCTTTTTCCATCTCCCTGTTCTAAAAATCCATTTAATATATGGTCCCCAGATAGGGGACGTATCAGATATTAAACTGATAAGAACAGATACTACACTTGATCTTAGCCAAAAGGCCGAGAAGCGATAACCAGAATTGGTTTGGGCCTCGAGTGGCACCCTGGCCTATGCCGGACACATCTTAGGGAGAGAGAGCGAGAGGGAGACAAACCCACGCCTACACAAGACATTTTGTCACCCAAGCCAACCCTTGAAAAGGCTGCTTTGCAGAGCAAAAACAAGAAGAATGGTGCGTTTTGCAGCCGCCGCCCACTGCAATGAATCTGAATAACTCCTCCTTTAGGGCGCAAGCAACTCCCCTCCCCCTTGCAGTCTTTCCAATTCACGATACAAAAAGACGGACAGGACAGGTTGCCTGACTTTCCGTCACTGCCACCCTTTGCCATCCTTACCCGTAGAAAGCCCTTTCATCATCCCCAAACCCTAATCTTTTCCCTTTCCTTCCCAGCCCCCAAACCCTGCCCTCTGTACCTTTCTCACCACCCGCTTCCCTTCTCCTGTCATCCCCCTACCACCCGGGAAAAAAAAGAGATTGCCCCCTCCTTCCACTAGCCCACCCTCCCACCCAAAGAACAACTTCTTCTGCGCAGCTTGTTTTCTAGGCAGCAGCGCTATTGTGATGTCATCGGGGGGCATTGTGACAAGCCGCCAGTGTTCCGTCTCTTCATGTTGTGCACAGTTCAAACGGAAAATACATCAACAGGCAGACTACAGAAAAGCTTACTATCAAAGGTTAGAGGGGGGCTTTCTCAGAGGGCTTTTTACAGTTTTTCTATTCCCAATTAGCCGTTTAAGTGTACTTATTGAAAGTAGTAATTCTTTCATAGGCCGCCCTTTCTTAGTATTTGACGTTCCTTATATTGCGGTATGAGGCTTCGCAGTAGGTTGCAAACATTCATCACCCATGACTGTCCCCAATTGAGCTCAGAAGCTCAATGTCTATCATGACCTCTCTTTTAGAATGTCCAAGAGCAAGCAAACTATTCCTCCAGGAGAGGGCGCCAACAGACTACTAAAGAGATCATCATTACTCAAAGAAAACCCCAAAAACCAATGCATGATAGGAATAAACAGGTAACTTTCTTTGGAGTGGAAGCGGAGAGATCGCACCAGATGCCAATTCTAGATCTTATCACACCTGTGGTCACTGCAGCAGCAGGTGAATCCACTTTGTCCAAAAGGGATCTATTCCATTCAATTGCAAATGATCTAGATAAGACAGAGAACTGCAGCACGGGGACATAGCCGAGTTGGTCAGGTTGAGTGGTGATGAGTTTGCTATTTGGATGAATAAAGAAAGTCAAAAGTGTGAAAGATAAAAAACAAAAGGAGGAAGTGTGAAAAGTGAATGGGCCAAATTGAGGTGCATATGAAGACGTATGCTTTCTTCCAATTCATTAAATCGGGCTAATATGAATCAGGTGAATTGAGTTCTGCTTTTGGAAACTGGGTTAAGAAGGGGTGCACCGTTCCTGGAGGTACTGCAATACCAGGTCAATGCGTGGAGTGGACAGAGCAAGCTCTTTTTCCATCTCCCTGTTCTAAAAATCCATTTAATATATGGTCCCCAGATAGGGGACGTATCAGATATTAAACTGATAAGAACAGATACTACACTTGATCTTAGCCAAAAGGCCGAGAAGCGATAACCAGAATTGGTTTGGGCCTCGAGTGGCACCCTGGCCTATGCCGGACACATCTTAGGGAGAGAGAGCGAGAGGGAGACAAACCCACGCCTACACAAGACATTTTGTCACCCAAGCCAACCCTTGAAAAGGCTGCTTTGCAGAGCAAAAACAAGAAGAATGGTGCGTTTTGCAGCCGCCGCCCACTGCAATGAATCTGAATAACTCCTCCTTTAGGGCGCAAGCAACTCCCCTCCCCCTTGCAGTCTTTCCAATTCACGATACAAAAAGACGGACAGGACAGGTTGCCTGACTTTCCGTCACTGCCACCCTTTGCCATCCTTACCCGTAGAAAGCCCTTTCATCATCCCCAAACCCTAATCTTTTCCCTTTCCTTCCCAGCCCCCAAACCCTGCCCTCTGTACCTTTCTCACCACCCGCTTCCCTTCTCCTGTCATCCCCCTACCACCCGGGAAAAAAAGAGATTGCCCCCTCCTTCCACTAGCCCACCCTCCCACCCAAAGAACAACTTCTTCTGCGCAGCTTGTTTTCTAGGCAGCAGCGCTATTGTGATGTCATCGGGGGGCATTGTGACAAGCCGCCAGTGTTCCGTCTCTTCATGTTGTGCACAGTTCAAACGGAAAATACATCAACAGGCAGACTACAGAAAAGCTTACTATCAAAGGTTAGAGGGGGGCTTTCTCAGAGGGCTTTTTACAGTTTTTCTATTCCCAATTAGCCGTTTAAGTGTACTTATTGAAAGTAGTAATTCTTTCATAGGCCGCCCTTTCTTAGTATTTGACGTTCCTTATATTGCGGTATGAGGCTTCGCAGTAGGTTGCAAACATTCATCACCCATGACTGTCCCCAATTGAGCTCAGAAGCTCAATGTCTATCATGACCTCTCTTTTAGAATGTCCAAGAGCAAGCAAACTATTCCTCCAGGAGAGGGCGCCAACAGACTACTAAAGAGATCATCATTACTCAAAGAAAACCCCAAAAACCAATGCATGATAGGAATAAACAGGTAACTTTCTTTGGAGTGGAAGCGGAGAGATCGCACCAGATGCCAATTCTAGATCTTATCACACCTGTGGTCACTGCAGCAGCAGGTGAATCCACTTTGTCCAAAAGGGATCTATTCCATTCAATTGCAAATGATCTAGATAAGACAGAGAACTGCAGCACGGGGACATAGCCGAGTTGGTCAGGTTGAGTGGTGATGAGTTTGCTATTTGGATGAATAAAGAAAGTCAAAAGTGTGAAAGATAAAAAACAAAAGGAGGAAGTGTGAAAAGTGAATGGGCCAAATTGAGGTGCATATGAAGACGTATGCTTTCTTCCAATTCATTAAATCGGGCTAATATGAATCAGGTGAATTGAGTTCTGCTTTTGGAAACTGGGTTAAGAAGGGGTGCACCGTTCCTGGAGGTACTGCAATACCAGGTCAATGCGTGGAGTGGACAGAGCAAGCTCTTTTTCCATCTCCCTGTTCTAAAAATCCATTTAATATATGGTCCCCAGATAGGGGACGTATCAGATATTAAACTGATAAGAACAGATACTACACTTGATCTTAGCCAAAAGGCCGAGAAGCGATAACCAGAATTGGTTTGGGCCTCGAGTGGCACCCTGGCCTATGCCGGACACATCTTAGGGAGAGAGAGCGAGAGGGAGACAAACCCACGCCTACACAAGACATTTTGTCACCCAAGCCAACCCTTGAAAAGGCTGCTTTGCAGAGCAAAAACAAGAAGAATGGTGCGTTTTGCAGCCGCCGCCCACTGCAATGAATCTGAATAACTCCTCCTTTAGGGCGCAAGCAACTCCCCTCCCCCTTGCAGTCTTTCCAATTCACGATACAAAAAGACGGACAGGACAGGTTGCCTGACTTTCCGTCACTGCCACCCTTTGCCATCCTTACCCGTAGAAAGCCCTTTCATCATCCCCAAACCCTAATCTTTTCCCTTTCCTTCCCAGCCCCCAAACCCTGCCCTCTGTACCTTTCTCACCACCCGCTTCCCTTCTCCTGTCATCCCCCTACCACCCGGGAAAAAAAGAGATTGCCCCCTCCTTCCACTAGCCCACCCTCCCACCCAAAGAACAACTTCTTCTGCGCAGCTTGTTTTCTAGGCAGCAGCGCTATTGTGATGTCATCGGGGGGCATTGTGACAAGCCGCCAGTGTTCCGTCTCTTCATGTTGTGCACAGTTCAAACGGAAAATACATCAACAGGCAGACTACAGAAAAGCTTACTATCAAAGGTTAGAGGGGGGCTTTCTCAGAGGGCTTTTTACAGTTTTTCTATTCCCAATTAGCCGTTTAAGTGTACTTATTGAAAGTAGTAATTCTTTCATAGGCCGCCCTTTCTTAGTATTTGACGTTCCTTATATTGCGGTATGAGGCTTCGCAGTAGGTTGCAAACATTCATCACCCATGACTGTCCCCAATTGAGCTCAGAAGCTCAATGTCTATCATGACCTCTCTTTTAGAATGTCCAAGAGCAAGCAAACTATTCCTCCAGGAGAGGGCGCCAACAGACTACTAAAGAGATCATCATTACTCAAAGAAAACCCCAAAAACCAATGCATGATAGGAATAAACAGGTAACTTTCTTTGGAGTGGAAGCGGAGAGATCGCACCAGATGCCAATTCTAGATCTTATCACACCTGTGGTCACTGCAGCAGCAGGTGAATCCACTTTGTCCAAAAGGGATCTATTCCATTCAATTGCAAATGATCTAGATAAGACAGAGAACTGCAGCACGGGGACATAGCCGAGTTGGTCAGGTTGAGTGGTGATGAGTTTGCTATTTGGATGAATAAAGAAAGTCAAAAGTGTGAAAGATAAAAAACAAAAGGAGGAAGTGTGAAAAGTGAATGGGCCAAATTGAGGTGCATATGAAGACGTATGCTTTCTTCCAATTCATTAAATCGGGCTAATATGAATCAGGTGAATTGAGTTCTGCTTTTGGAAACTGGGTTAAGAAGGGGTGCACCGTTCCTGGAGGTACTGCAATACCAGGTCAATGCGTGGAGTGGACAGAGCAAGCTCTTTTTCCATCTCCCTGTTCTAAAAATCCATTTAATATATGGTCCCCAGATAGGGGACGTATCAGATATTAAACTGATAAGAACAGATACTACACTTGATCTTAGCCAAAAGGCCGAGAAGCGATAACCAGAATTGGTTTGGGCCTCGAGTGGCACCCTGGCCTATGCCGGACACATCTTAGGGAGAGAGAGCGAGAGGGAGACAAACCCACGCCTACACAAGACATTTTGTCACCCAAGCCAACCCTTGAAAAGGCTGCTTTGCAGAGCAAAAACAAGAAGAATGGTGCGTTTTGCAGCCGCCGCCCACTGCAATGAATCTGAATAACTCCTCCTTTAGGGCGCAAGCAACTCCCCTCCCCCTTGCAGTCTTTCCAATTCACGATACAAAAAGACGGACAGGACAGGTTGCCTGACTTTCCGTCACTGCCACCCTTTGCCATCCTTACCCGTAGAAAGCCCTTTCATCATCCCCAAACCCTAATCTTTTCCCTTTCCTTCCCAGCCCCCAAACCCTGCCCTCTGTACCTTTCTCACCACCCGCTTCCCTTCTCCTGTCATCCCCCTACCACCCGGGAAAAAAAGAGATTGCCCCCTCCTTCCACTAGCCCACCCTCCCACCCAAAGAACAACTTCTTCTGCGCAGCTTGTTTTCTAGGCAGCAGCGCTATTGTGATGTCATCGGGGGGCATTGTGACAAGCCGCCAGTGTTCCGTCTCTTCATGTTGTGCACAGTTCAAACGGAAAATACATCAACAGGCAGACTACAGAAAAGCTTACTATCAAAGGTTAGAGGGGGGCTTTCTCAGAGGGCTTTTTACAGTTTTTCTATTCCCAATTAGCCGTTTAAGTGTACTTATTGAAAGTAGTAATTCTTTCATAGGCCGCCCTTTCTTAGTATTTGACGTTCCTTATATTGCGGTATGAGGCTTCGCAGTAGGTTGCAAACATTCATCACCCATGACTGTCCCCAATTGAGCTCAGAAGCTCAATGTCTATCATGACCTCTCTTTTAGAATGTCCAAGAGCAAGCAAACTATTCCTCCAGGAGAGGGCGCCAACAGACTACTAAAGAGATCATCATTACTCAAAGAAAACCCCAAAAACCAATGCATGATAGGAATAAACAGGTAACTTTCTTTGGAGTGGAAGCGGAGAGATCGCACCAGATGCCAATTCTAGATCTTATCACACCTGTGGTCACTGCAGCAGCAGGTGAATCCACTTTGTCCAAAAGGGATCTATTCCATTCAATTGCAAATGATCTAGATAAGACAGAGAACTGCAGCACGGGGACATAGCCGAGTTGGTCAGGTTGAGTGGTGATGAGTTTGCTATTTGGATGAATAAAGAAAGTCAAAAGTGTGAAAGATAAAAAACAAAAGGAGGAAGTGTGAAAAGTGAATGGGCCAAATTGAGGTGCATATGAAGACGTATGCTTTCTTCCAAATCATTAAATCGGGCTAATATGAATCAGGTGAATTGAGTTCTGCTTTTGGAAACTGGGTTAAGAAGGGGTGCACCGTTCCTGGAGGTACTGCAATACCAGGTCAATGCGTGGAGTGGACAGAGCAAGCTCTTTTTCCATCTCCCTGTTCTAAAAATCCATTTAATATATGGTCCCCAGATAGGGGACGTATCAGATATTAAACTGATAAGAACAGATTTTTTTGATTTAATGAAGCTTTCCAAAGCACCACAAAAAATGCATGACCGAAGTCACACCAAAAACAGTGCAAAGGCTAGGATTCGTGTGGACCCCACCGTGAGGAGAGGGTCCCCAAAAATCATCCCCGTCCCTCCGAGCCAGAAGGCCACAGCAAGGGTCAGGGATCTTCAGTGCTCCCCCAAGCCGAAGCCTGGTTGAGCCTTGTCGTTGCTCCCAGCGTCCACCCAGGCATCTTACCCAAGTGGAGTAGAGAGCTACTAGTTGTTGGTTTCGCAGCCGAAACTGCCCGGACCGTCAACCGGTGTTGGTTTCTCAGCCCAAGGCTAACCGGACCTCCAACCGGGTGTTGGTTTCTCAGCCGAAGCTGACCCAGACCTCCAACCGGGTGTTGGTTTCTCAGCCGAAGCTGACCCGGACCTCCAACCGGGTGTTAGTTTCTCAGCCCAAAGCTGACCAGACCTCCGACCGGGATTATAAAAATTTCCCTTCCTAGCCAGAAGGCCGGGATAGGGTAATATGCTCAAAAAGTATGAAAAGGCAAGGTACGGTGTGCTACAGAGCCCAAGGCTTGCCGGGGTCCCAAGCCAGCAAGCTCAGACTCACTCCAGGGTCGTCAGTCCTGGGGCACGTTGTACCATAGCCCCCCATCCTTACTCAGTCTAATAGCCTCGATCCTGGTAGGGCCATGTTTTCCACTAGATGAATATACTATCCATCCAGAGTACTAGCAAGCGCAACCTTCCAGTGTGCATTGTATCATTGTACTAAGGTGGCCTGGAGCTTAAACCACCTCTTCGAACAACACTACACTTGATCTTAGCCAAAAGGCCGAGAAGCGATAACCAGAATTGGTTTGGGCCTCGAGTGGCACCCTGGCCTATGCCGGACACATCTTAGGGAGAGAGAGCGAGAGGGAGACAAACCCACGCCTACACAAGACATTTTGTCACCCAAGCCAACCCTTGAAAAGGCTGCTTTGCAGAGCAAAAACAAGAAGAATGGTGCGTTTTGCAGCCGCCGCCCACTGCAATGAATCTGAATAACTCCTCCTTTAGGGCGCAAGCAACTCCCCTCCCCCTTGCAGTCTTTCCAATTCACGATACAAAAAGACGGACAGGACAGGTTGCCTGACTTTCCGTCACTGCCACCCTTTGCCATCCTTACCCGTAGAAAGCCCTTTCATCATCCCCAAACCCTAATCTTTTCCCTTTCCTTCCCAGCCCCCAAACCCTGCCCTCTGTACCTTTCTCACCACCCGCTTCCCTTCTCCTGTCATCCCCCTACCACCCGGGAAAAAAAGAGATTGCCCCCTCCTTCCACTAGCCCACCCTCCCACCCAAAGAACAACTTCTTCTGCGCAGCTTGTTTTCTAGGCAGCAGCGCTATTGTGATGTCATCGGGGGGCATTGTGACAAGCCGCCAGTGTTCCGTCTCTTCATGTTGTGCACAGTTCAAACGGAAAATACATCAACAGGCAGACTACAGAAAAGCTTACTATCAAAGGTTAGAGGGGGGCTTTCTCAGAGGGCTTTTTACAGTTTTTCTATTCCCAATTAGCCGTTTAAGTGTACTTATTGAAAGTAGTAATTCTTTCATAGGCCGCCCTTTCTTAGTATTTGACGTTCCTTATATTGCGGTATGAGGCTTCGCAGTAGGTTGCAAACATTCATCACCCATGACTGTCCCCAATTGAGCTCAGAAGCTCAATGTCTATCATGACCTCTCTTTTAGAATGTCCAAGAGCAAGCAAACTATTCCTCCAGGAGAGGGCGCCAACAGACTACTAAAGAGATCATCATTACTCAAAGAAAACCCCAAAAACCAATGCATGATAGGAATAAACAGGTAACTTTCTTTGGAGTGGAAGCGGAGAGATCGCACCAGATGCCAATTCTAGATCTTATCACACCTGTGGTCACTGCAGCAGCAGGTGAATCCACTTTGTCCAAAAGGGATCTATTCCATTCAATTGCAAATGATCTAGATAAGACAGAGAACTGCAGCACGGGGACATAGCCGAGTTGGTCAGGTTGAGTGGTGATGAGTTTGCTATTTGGATGAATAAAGAAAGTCAAAAGTGTGAAAGATAAAAAACAAAAGGAGGAAGTGTGAAAAGTGAATGGGCCAAATTGAGGTGCATATGAAGACGTATGCTTTCTTCCAATTCATTAAATCGGGCTAATATGAATCAGGTGAATTGAGTTCTGCTTTTGGAAACTGGGTTAAGAAGGGGTGCACCGTTCCTGGAGGTACTGCAATACCAGGTCAATGCGTGGAGTGGACAGAGCAAGCTCTTTTTCCATCTCCCTGTTCTAAAAATCCATTTAATATATGGTCCCCAGATAGGGGACGTATCAGATATTAAACTGATAAGAACAGATACTACACTTGATCTTAGCCAAAAGGCCGAGAAGCGATAACCAGAATTGGTTTGGGCCTCGAGTGGCACCCTGGCCTATGCCGGACACATCTTAGGGAGAGAGAGCGAGAGGGAGACAAACCCACGCCTACACAAGACATTTTGTCACCCAAGCCAACCCTTGAAAAGGCTGCTTTGCAGAGCAAAAACAAGAAGAATGGTGCGTTTTGCAGCCGCCGCCCACTGCAATGAATCTGAATAACTCCTCCTTTAGGGCGCAAGCAACTCCCCTCCCCCTTGCAGTCTTTCCAATTCACGATACAAAAAGACGGACAGGACAGGTTGCCTGACTTTCCGTCACTGCCACCCTTTGCCATCCTTACCCGTAGAAAGCCCTTTCATCATCCCCAAACCCTAATCTTTTCCCTTTCCTTCCCAGCCCCCAAACCCTGCCCTCTGTACCTTTCTCACCACCCGCTTCCCTTCTCCTGTCATCCCCCTACCACCCGGGAAAAAAAGAGATTGCCCCCTCCTTCCACTAGCCCACCCTCCCACCCAAAGAACAACTTCTTCTGCGCAGCTTGTTTTCTAGGCAGCAGCGCTATTGTGATGTCATCGGGGGGCATTGTGACAAGCCGCCAGTGTTCCGTCTCTTCATGTTGTGCACAGTTCAAACGGAAAATACATCAACAGGCAGACTACAGAAAAGCTTACTATCAAAGGTTAGAGGGGGGCTTTCTCAGAGGGCTTTTTACAGTTTTTCTATTCCCAATTAGCCGTTTAAGTGTACTTATTGAAAGTAGTAATTCTTTCATAGGCCGCCCTTTCTTAGTATTTGACGTTCCTTATATTGCGGTATGAGGCTTCGCAGTAGGTTGCAAACATTCATCACCCATGACTGTCCCCAATTGAGCTCAGAAGCTCAATTTCTATCATGACCTCTCTTTTAGAATGTCCAAGAGCAAGCAAACTATTCCTCCAGGAGAGGGCGCCAACAGACTACTAAAGAGATCATCATTACTCAAAGAAAACCCCAAAAACCAATGCATGATAGGAATAAACAGGTAACTTTCTTTGGAGTGGAAGCGGAGAGATCGCACCAGATGCCAATTCTAGATCTTATCACACCTGTGGTCACTGCAGCAGCAGGTGAATCCACTTTGTCCAAAAGGGATCTATTCCATTCAATTGCAAATGATCTAGATAAGACAGAGAACTGCAGCACGGGGACATAGCCGAGTTGGTCAGGTTGAGTGGTGATGAGTTTGCTATTTGGATGAATAAAGAAAGTCAAAAGTGTGAAAGATAAAAAACAAAAGGAGGAAGTGTGAAAAGTGAATGGGCCAAATTGAGGTGCATATGAAGACGTATGCTTTCTTCCAATTCATTAAATCGGGCTAATATGAATCAGGTGAATTGAGTTCTGCTTTTGGAAACTGGGTTAAGAAGGGGTGCACCGTTCCTGGAGGTACTGCAATACCAGGTCAATGCGTGGAGTGGACAGAGCAAGCTCTTTTTCCATCTCCCTGTTCTAAAAATCCATTTAATATATGGTCCCCAGATAGGGGACGTATCAGATATTAAACTGATAAGAACAGATACTACACTTGATCTTAGCCAAAAGGCCGAGAAGCGATAACCAGAATTGGTTTGGGCCTCGAGTGGCACCCTGGCCTATGCCGGACACATCTTAGGGAGAGAGAGCGAGAGGGAGACAAACCCACGCCTACACAAGACATTTTGTCACCCAAGCCAACCCTTGAAAAGGCTGCTTTGCAGAGCAAAAACAAGAAGAATGGTGCGTTTTGCAGCCGCCGCCCACTGCAATGAATCTGAATAACTCCTCCTTTAGGGCGCAAGCAACTCCCCTCCCCCTTGCAGTCTTTCCAATTCACGATACAAAAAGACGGACAGGACAGGTTGCCTGACTTTCCGTCACTGCCACCCTTTGCCATCCTTACCCGTAGAAAGCCCTTTCATCATCCCCAAACCCTAATCTTTTCCCTTTCCTTCCCAGCCCCCAAACCCTGCCCTCTGTACCTTTCTCACCACCCGCTTCCCTTCTCCTGTCATCCCCCTACCACCCGGGAAAAAAAGAGATTGCCCCCTCCTTCCACTAGCCCACCCTCCCACCCAAAGAACAACTTCTTCTGCGCAGCTTGTTTTCTAGGCAGCAGCGCTATTGTGATGTCATCGGGGGGCATTGTGACAAGCCGCCAGTGTTCCGTCTCTTCATGTTGTGCACAGTTCAAACGGAAAATACATCAACAGGCAGACTACAGAAAAGCTTACTATCAAAGGTTAGAGGGGGGCTTTCTCAGAGGGCTTTTTACAGTTTTTCTATTCCCAATTAGCCGTTTAAGTGTACTTATTGAAAGTAGTAATTCTTTCATAGGCCGCCCTTTCTTAGTATTTGACGTTCCTTATATTGCGGTATGAGGCTTCGCAGTAGGTTGCAAACATTCATCACCCATGACTGTCCCCAATTGAGCTCAGAAGCTCAATGTCTATCATGACCTCTCTTTTAGAATGTCCAAGAGCAAGCAAACTATTCCTCCAGGAGAGGGCGCCAACAGACTACTAAAGAGATCATCATTACTCAAAGAAAACCCCAAAAACCAATGCATGATAGGAATAAACAGGTAACTTTCTTTGGAGTGGAAGCGGAGAGATCGCACCAGATGCCAATTCTAGATCTTATCACACCTGTGGTCACTGCAGCAGCAGGTGAATCCACTTTGTCCAAAAGGGATCTATTCCATTCAATTGCAAATGATCTAGATAAGACAGAGAACTGCAGCACGGGGACATAGCCGAGTTGGTCAGGTTGAGTGGTGATGAGTTTGCTATTTGGATGAATAAAGAAAGTCAAAAGTGTGAAAGATAAAAAACAAAAGGAGGAAGTGTGAAAAGTGAATGGGCCAAATTGAGGTGCATATGAAGACGTATGCTTTCTTCCAATTCATTAAATCGGGCTAATATGAATCAGGTGAATTGAGTTCTGCTTTTGGAAACTGGGTTAAGAAGGGGTGCACCGTTCCTGGAGGTACTGCAATACCAGGTCAATGCGTGGAGTGGACAGAGCAAGCTCTTTTTCCATCTCCCTGTTCTAAAAATCCATTTAATATATGGTCCCCAGATAGGGGACGTATCAGATATTAAACTGATAAGAACAGATACTACACTTGATCTTAGCCAAAAGGCCGAGAAGCGATAACCAGAATTGGTTTGGGCCTCGAGTGGCACCCTGGCCTATGCCGGACACATCTTAGGGAGAGAGAGCGAGAGGGAGACAAACCCACGCCTACACAAGACATTTTGTCACCCAAGCCAACCCTTGAAAAGGCTGCTTTGCAGAGCAAAAACAAGAAGAATGGTGCGTTTTGCAGCCGCCGCCCACTGCAATGAATCTGAATAACTCCTCCTTTAGGGCGCAAGCAACTCCCCTCCCCCTTGCAGTCTTTCCAATTCACGATACAAAAAGACGGACAGGACAGGTTGCCTGACTTTCCGTCACTGCCACCCTTTGCCATCCTTACCCGTAGAAAGCCCTTTCATCATCCCCAAACCCTAATCTTTTCCCTTTCCTTCCCAGCCCCCAAACCCTGCCCTCTGTACCTTTCTCACCACCCGCTTCCCTTCTCCTGTCATCCCCCTACCACCCGGGAAAAAAAGAGATTGCCCCCTCCTTCCACTAGCCCACCCTCCCACCCAAAGAACAACTTCTTCTGCGCAGCTTGTTTTCTAGGCAGCAGCGCTATTGTGATGTCATCGGGGGGCATTGTGACAAGCCGCCAGTGTTCCGTCTCTTCATGTTGTGCACAGTTCAAACGGAAAATACATCAACAGGCAGACTACAGAAAAGCTTACTATCAAAGGTTAGAGGGGGGCTTTCTCAGAGGGCTTTTTACAGTTTTTCTATTCCCAATTAGCCGTTTAAGTGTACTTATTGAAAGTAGTAATTCTTTCATAGGCCGCCCTTTCTTAGTATTTGACGTTCCTTATATTGCGGTATGAGGCTTCGCAGTAGGTTGCAAACATTCATCACCCATGACTGTCCCCAATTGAGCTCAGAAGCTCAATGTCTATCATGACCTCTCTTTTAGAATGTCCAAGAGCAAGCAAACTATTCCTCCAGGAGAGGGCGCCAACAGACTACTAAAGAGATCATCATTACTCAAAGAAAACCCCAAAAACCAATGCATGATAGGAATAAACAGGTAACTTTCTTTGGAGTGGAAGCGGAGAGATCGCACCAGATGCCAATTCTAGATCTTATCACACCTGTGGTCACTGCAGCAGCAGGTGAATCCACTTTGTCCAAAAGGGATCTATTCCATTCAATTGCAAATGATCTAGATAAGACAGAGAACTGCAGCACGGGGACATAGCCGAGTTGGTCAGGTTGAGTGGTGATGAGTTTGCTATTTGGATGAATAAAGAAAGTCAAAAGTGTGAAAGATAAAAAACAAAAGGAGGAAGTGTGAAAAGTGAATGGGCCAAATTGAGGTGCATATGAAGACGTATGCTTTCTTCCAATTCATTAAATCGGGCTAATATGAATCAGGTGAATTGAGTTCTGCTTTTGGAAACTGGGTTAAGAAGGGGTGCACCGTTCCTGGAGGTACTGCAATACCAGGTCAATGCGTGGAGTGGACAGAGCAAGCTCTTTTTCCATCTCCCTGTTCTAAAAATCCATTTAATATATGGTCCCCAGATAGGGGACGTATCAGATATTAAACTGATAAGAACAGATACTACACTTGATCTTAGCCAAAAGGCCGAGAAGCGATAACCAGAATTGGTTTGGGCCTCGAGTGGCACCCTGGCCTATGCCGGACACATCTTAGGGAGAGAGAGCGAGAGGGAGACAAACCCACGCCTACACAAGACATTTTGTCACCCAAGCCAACCCTTGAAAAGGCTGCTTTGCAGAGCAAAAACAAGAAGAATGGTGCGTTTTGCAGCCGCCGCCCACTGCAATGAATCTGAATAACTCCTCCTTTAGGGCGCAAGCAACTCCCCTCCCCCTTGCAGTCTTTCCAATTCACGATACAAAAAGACGGACAGGACAGGTTGCCTGACTTTCCGTCACTGCCACCCTTTGCCATCCTTACCCGTAGAAAGCCCTTTCATCATCCCCAAACCCTAATCTTTTCCCTTTCCTTCCCAGCCCCCAAACCCTGCCCTCTGTACCTTTCTCACCACCCGCTTCCCTTCTCCTGTCATCCCCCTACCACCCGGGAAAAAAAGAGATTGCCCCCTCCTTCCACTAGCCCACCCTCCCACCCAAAGAACAACTTCTTCTGCGCAGCTTGTTTTCTAGGCAGCAGCGCTATTGTGATGTCATCGGGGGGCATTGTGACAAGCCGCCAGTGTTCCGTCTCTTCATGTTGTGCACAGTTCAAACGGAAAATACATCAACAGGCAGACTACAGAAAAGCTTACTATCAAAGGTTAGAGGGGGGCTTTCTCAGAGGGCTTTTTACAGTTTTTCTATTCCCAATTAGCCGTTTAAGTGTACTTATTGAAAGTAGTAATTCTTTCATAGGCCGCCCTTTCTTAGTATTTGACGTTCCTTATATTGCGGTATGAGGCTTCGCAGTAGGTTGCAAACATTCATCACCCATGACTGTCCCCAATTGAGCTCAGAAGCTCAATGTCTATCATGACCTCTCTTTTAGAATGTCCAAGAGCAAGCAAACTATTCCTCCAGGAGAGGGCGCCAACAGACTACTAAAGAGATCATCATTACTCAAAGAAAACCCCAAAAACCAATGCATGATAGGAATAAACAGGTAACTTTCTTTGGAGTGGAAGCGGAGAGATCGCACCAGATGCCAATTCTAGATCTTATCACACCTGTGGTCACTGCAGCAGCAGGTGAATCCACTTTGTCCAAAAGGGATCTATTCCATTCAATTGCAAATGATCTAGATAAGACAGAGAACTGCAGCACGGGGACATAGCCGAGTTGGTCAGGTTGAGTGGTGATGAGTTTGCTATTTGGATGAATAAAGAAAGTCAAAAGTGTGAAAGATAAAAAACAAAAGGAGGAAGTGTGAAAAGTGAATGGGCCAAATTGAGGTGCATATGAAGACGTATGCTTTCTTCCAATTCATTAAATCGGGCTAATATGAATCAGGTGAATTGAGTTCTGCTTTTGGAAACTGGGTTAAGAAGGGGTGCACCGTTCCTGGAGGTACTGCAATACCAGGTCAATGCGTGGAGTGGACAGAGCAAGCTCTTTTTCCATCTCCCTGTTCTAAAAATCCATTTAATATATGGTCCCCAGATAGGGGACGTATCAGATATTAAACTGATAAGAACAGATACTACACTTGATCTTAGCCAAAAGGCCGAGAAGCGATAACCAGAATTGGTTTGGGCCTCGAGTGGCACCCTGGCCTATGCCGGACACATCTTAGGGAGAGAGAGCGAGAGGGAGACAAACCCACGCCTACACAAGACATTTTGTCACCCAAGCCAACCCTTGAAAAGGCTGCTTTGCAGAGCAAAAACAAGAAGAATGGTGCGTTTTGCAGCCGCCGCCCACTGCAATGAATCTGAATAACTCCTCCTTTAGGGCGCAAGCAACTCCCCTCCCCCTTGCAGTCTTTCCAATTCACGATACAAAAAGACGGACAGGACAGGTTGCCTGACTTTCCGTCACTGCCACCCTTTGCCATCCTTACCCGTAGAAAGCCCTTTCATCATCCCCAAACCCTAATCTTTTCCCTTTCCTTCCCAGCCCCCAAACCCTGCCCTCTGTACCTTTCTCACCACCCGCTTCCCTTCTCCTGTCATCCCCCTACCACCCGGGAAAAAAAGAGATTGCCCCCTCCTTCCACTAGCCCACCCTCCCACCCAAAGAACAACTTCTTCTGCGCAGCTTGTTTTCTAGGCAGCAGCGCTATTGTGATGTCATCGGGGGGCATTGTGACAAGCCGCCAGTGTTCCGTCTCTTCATGTTGTGCACAGTTCAAACGGAAAATACATCAACAGGCAGACTACAGAAAAGCTTACTATCAAAGGTTAGAGGGGGGCTTTCTCAGAGGGCTTTTTACAGTTTTTCTATTCCCAATTAGCCGTTTAAGTGTACTTATTGAAAGTAGTAATTCTTTCATAGGCCGCCCTTTCTTAGTATTTGACGTTCCTTATATTGCGGTATGAGGCTTCGCAGTAGGTTGCAAACATTCATCACCCATGACTGTCCCCAATTGAGCTCAGAAGCTCAATGTCTATCATGACCTCTCTTTTAGAATGTCCAAGAGCAAGCAAACTATTCCTCCAGGAGAGGGCGCCAACAGACTACTAAAGAGATCATCATTACTCAAAGAAAACCCCAAAAACCAATGCATGATAGGAATAAACAGGTAACTTTCTTTGGAGTGGAAGCGGAGAGATCGCACCAGATGCCAATTCTAGATCTTATCACACCTGTGGTCACTGCAGCAGCAGGTGAATCCACTTTGTCCAAAAGGGATCTATTCCATTCAATTGCAAATGATCTAGATAAGACAGAGAACTGCAGCACGGGGACATAGCCGAGTTGGTCAGGTTGAGTGGTGATGAGTTTGCTATTTGGATGAATAAAGAAAGTCAAAAGTGTGAAAGATAAAAAACAAAAGGAGGAAGTGTGAAAAGTGAATGGGCCAAATTGAGGTGCATATGAAGACGTATGCTTTCTTCCAATTCATTAAATCGGGCTAATATGAATCAGGTGAATTGAGTTCTGCTTTTGGAAACTGGGTTAAGAAGGGGTGCACCGTTCCTGGAGGTACTGCAATACCAGGTCAATGCGTGGAGTGGACAGAGCAAGCTCTTTTTCCATCTCCCTGTTCTAAAAATCCATTTAATATATGGTCCCCAGATAGGGGACGTATCAGATATTAAACTGATAAGAACAGATACTACACTTGATCTTAGCCAAAAGGCCGAGAAGCGATAACCAGAATTGGTTTGGGCCTCGAGTGGCACCCTGGCCTATGCCGGACACATCTTAGGGAGAGAGAGCGAGAGGGAGACAAACCCACGCCTACACAAGACATTTTGTCACCCAAGCCAACCCTTGAAAAGGCTGCTTTGCAGAGCAAAAACAAGAAGAATGGTGCGTTTTGCAGCCGCCGCCCACTGCAATGAATCTGAATAACTCCTCCTTTAGGGCGCAAGCAACTCCCCTCCCCCTTGCAGTCTTTCCAATTCACGATACAAAAAGACGGACAGGACAGGTTGCCTGACTTTCCGTCACTGCCACCCTTTGCCATCCTTACCCGTAGAAAGCCCTTTCATCATCCCCAAACCCTAATCTTTTCCCTTTCCTTCCCAGCCCCCAAACCCTGCCCTCTGTACCTTTCTCACCACCCGCTTCCCTTCTCCTGTCATCCCCCTACCACCCGGGAAAAAAAGAGATTGCCCCCTCCTTCCACTAGCCCACCCTCCCACCCAAAGAACAACTTCTTCTGCGCAGCTTGTTTTCTAGGCAGCAGCGCTATTGTGATGTCATCGGGGGGCATTGTGACAAGCCGCCAGTGTTCCGTCTCTTCATGTTGTGCACAGTTCAAACGGAAAATACATCAACAGGCAGACTACAGAAAAGCTTACTATCAAAGGTTAGAGGGGGGCTTTCTCAGAGGGCTTTTTACAGTTTTTCTATTCCCAATTAGCCGTTTAAGTGTACTTATTGAAAGTAGTAATTCTTTCATAGGCCGCCCTTTCTTAGTATTTGACGTTCCTTATATTGCGGTATGAGGCTTCGCAGTAGGTTGCAAACATTCATCACCCATGACTGTCCCCAATTGAGCTCAGAAGCTCAATGTCTATCATGACCTCTCTTTTAGAATGTCCAAGAGCAAGCAAACTATTCCTCCAGGAGAGGGCGCCAACAGACTACTAAAGAGATCATCATTACTCAAAGAAAACCCCAAAAACCAATGCATGATAGGAATAAACAGGTAACTTTCTTTGGAGTGGAAGCGGAGAGATCGCACCAGATGCCAATTCTAGATCTTATCACACCTGTGGTCACTGCAGCAGCAGGTGAATCCACTTTGTCCAAAAGGGATCTATTCCATTCAATTGCAAATGATCTAGATAAGACAGAGAACTGCAGCACGGGGACATAGCCGAGTTGGTCAGGTTGAGTGGTGATGAGTTTGCTATTTGGATGAATAAAGAAAGTCAAAAGTGTGAAAGATAAAAAACAAAAGGAGGAAGTGTGAAAAGTGAATGGGCCAAATTGAGGTGCATATGAAGACGTATGCTTTCTTCCAATTCATTAAATCGGGCTAATATGAATCAGGTGAATTGAGTTCTGCTTTTGGAAACTGGGTTAAGAAGGGGTGCACCGTTCCTGGAGGTACTGCAATACCAGGTCAATGCGTGGAGTGGACAGAGCAAGCTCTTTTTCCATCTCCCTGTTCTAAAAATCCATTTAATATATGGTCCCCAGATAGGGGACGTATCAGATATTAAACTGATAAGAACAGATACTACACTTGATCTTAGCCAAAAGGCCGAGAAGCGATAACCAGAATTGGTTTGGGCCTCGAGTGGCACCCTGGCCTATGCCGGACACATCTTAGGGAGAGAGAGCGAGAGGGAGACAAACCCACGCCTACACAAGACATTTTGTCACCCAAGCCAACCCTTGAAAAGGCTGCTTTGCAGAGCAAAAACAAGAAGAATGGTGCGTTTTGCAGCCGCCGCCCACTGCAATGAATCTGAATAACTCCTCCTTTAGGGCGCAAGCAACTCCCCTCCCCCTTGCAGTCTTTCCAATTCACGATACAAAAAGACGGACAGGACAGGTTGCCTGACTTTCCGTCACTGCCACCCTTTGCCATCCTTACCCGTAGAAAGCCCTTTCATCATCCCCAAACCCTAATCTTTTCCCTTTCCTTCCCAGCCCCCAAACCCTGCCCTCTGTACCTTTCTCACCACCCGCTTCCCTTCTCCTGTCATCCCCCTACCACCCGGGAAAAAAAGAGATTGCCCCCTCCTTCCACTAGCCCACCCTCCCACCCAAAGAACAACTTCTTCTGCGCAGCTTGTTTTCTAGGCAGCAGCGCTATTGTGATGTCATCGGGGGGCATTGTGACAAGCCGCCAGTGTTCCGTCTCTTCATGTTGTGCACAGTTCAAACGGAAAATACATCAACAGGCAGACTACAGAAAAGCTTACTATCAAAGGTTAGAGGGGGGCTTTCTCAGAGGGCTTTTTACAGTTTTTCTATTCCCAATTAGCCGTTTAAGTGTACTTATTGAAAGTAGTAATTCTTTCATAGGCCGCCCTTTCTTAGTATTTGACGTTCCTTATATTGCGGTATGAGGCTTCGCAGTAGGTTGCAAACATTCATCACCCATGACTGTCCCCAATTGAGCTCAGAAGCTCAATGTCTATCATGACCTCTCTTTTAGAATGTCCAAGAGCAAGCAAACTATTCCTCCAGGAGAGGGCGCCAACAGACTACTAAAGAGATCATCATTACTCAAAGAAAACCCCAAAAACCAATGCATGATAGGAATAAACAGGTAACTTTCTTTGGAGTGGAAGCGGAGAGATCGCACCAGATGCCAATTCTAGATCTTATCACACCTGTGGTCACTGCAGCAGCAGGTGAATCCACTTTGTCCAAAAGGGATCTATTCCATTCAATTGCAAATGATCTAGATAAGACAGAGAACTGCAGCACGGGGACATAGCCGAGTTGGTCAGGTTGAGTGGTGATGAGTTTGCTATTTGGATGAATAAAGAAAGTCAAAAGTGTGAAAGATAAAAAACAAAAGGAGGAAGTGTGAAAAGTGAATGGGCCAAATTGAGGTGCATATGAAGACGTATGCTTTCTTCCAATTCATTAAATCGGGCTAATATGAATCAGGTGAATTGAGTTCTGCTTTTGGAAACTGGGTTAAGAAGGGGTGCACCGTTCCTGGAGGTACTGCAATACCAGGTCAATGCGTGGAGTGGACAGAGCAAGCTCTTTTTCCATCTCCCTGTTCTAAAAATCCATTTAATATATGGTCCCCAGATAGGGGACGTATCAGATATTAAACTGATAAGAACAGATACTACACTTGATCTTAGCCAAAAGGCCGAGAAGCGATAACCAGAATTGGTTTGGGCCTCGAGTGGCACCCTGGCCTATGCCGGACACATCTTAGGGAGAGAGAGCGAGAGGGAGACAAACCCACGCCTACACAAGACATTTTGTCACCCAAGCCAACCCTTGAAAAGGCTGCTTTGCAGAGCAAAAACAAGAAGAATGGTGCGTTTTGCAGCCGCCGCCCACTGCAATGAATCTGAATAACTCCTCCTTTAGGGCGCAAGCAACTCCCCTCCCCCTTGCAGTCTTTCCAATTCACGATACAAAAAGACGGACAGGACAGGTTGCCTGACTTTCCGTCACTGCCACCCTTTGCCATCCTTACCCGTAGAAAGCCCTTTCATCATCCCCAAACCCTAATCTTTTCCCTTTCCTTCCCAGCCCCCAAACCCTGCCCTCTGTACCTTTCTCACCACCCGCTTCCCTTCTCCTGTCATCCCCCTACCACCCGGGAAAAAAAGAGATTGCCCCCTCCTTCCACTAGCCCACCCTCCCACCCAAAGAACAACTTCTTCTGCGCAGCTTGTTTTCTAGGCAGCAGCGCTATTGTGATGTCATCGGGGGGCATTGTGACAAGCCGCCAGTGTTCCGTCTCTTCATGTTGTGCACAGTTCAAACGGAAAATACATCAACAGGCAGACTACAGAAAAGCTTACTATCAAAGGTTAGAGGGGGGCTTTCTCAGAGGGCTTTTTACAGTTTTTCTATTCCCAATTAGCCGTTTAAGTGTACTTATTGAAAGTAGTAATTCTTTCATAGGCCGCCCTTTCTTAGTATTTGACGTTCCTTATATTGCGGTATGAGGCTTCGCAGTAGGTTGCAAACATTCATCACCCATGACTGTCCCCAATTGAGCTCAGAAGCTCAATGTCTATCATGACCTCTCTTTTAGAATGTCCAAGAGCAAGCAAACTATTCCTCCAGGAGAGGGCGCCAACAGACTACTAAAGAGATCATCATTACTCAAAGAAAACCCCAAAAACCAATGCATGATAGGAATAAACAGGTAACTTTCTTTGGAGTGGAAGCGGAGAGATCGCACCAGATGCCAATTCTAGATCTTATCACACCTGTGGTCACTGCAGCAGCAGGTGAATCCACTTTGTCCAAAAGGGATCTATTCCATTCAATTGCAAATGATCTAGATAAGACAGAGAACTGCAGCACGGGGACATAGCCGAGTTGGTCAGGTTGAGTGGTGATGAGTTTGCTATTTGGATGAATAAAGAAAGTCAAAAGTGTGAAAGATAAAAAACAAAAGGAGGAAGTGTGAAAAGTGAATGGGCCAAATTGAGGTGCATATGAAGACGTATGCTTTCTTCCAATTCATTAAATCGGGCTAATATGAATCAGGTGAATTGAGTTCTGCTTTTGGAAACTGGGTTAAGAAGGGGTGCACCGTTCCTGGAGGTACTGCAATACCAGGTCAATGCGTGGAGTGGACAGAGCAAGCTCTTTTTCCATCTCCCTGTTCTAAAAATCCATTTAATATATGGTCCCCAGATAGGGGACGTATCAGATATTAAACTGATAAGAACAGATACTACACTTGATCTTAGCCAAAAGGCCGAGAAGCGATAACCAGAATTGGTTTGGGCCTCGAGTGGCACCCTGGCCTATGCCGGACACATCTTAGGGAGAGAGAGCGAGAGGGAGACAAACCCACGCCTACACAAGACATTTTGTCACCCAAGCCAACCCTTGAAAAGGCTGCTTTGCAGAGCAAAAACAAGAAGAATGGTGCGTTTTGCAGCCGCCGCCCACTGCAATGAATCTGAATAACTCCTCCTTTAGGGCGCAAGCAACTCCCCTCCCCCTTGCAGTCTTTCCAATTCACGATACAAAAAGACGGACAGGACAGGTTGCCTGACTTTCCGTCACTGCCACCCTTTGCCATCCTTACCCGTAGAAAGCCCTTTCATCATCCCCAAACCCTAATCTTTTCCCTTTCCTTCCCAGCCCCCAAACCCTGCCCTCTGTACCTTTCTCACCACCCGCTTCCCTTCTCCTGTCATCCCCCTACCACCCGGGAAAAAAAGAGATTGCCCCCTCCTTCCACTAGCCCACCCTCCCACCCAAAGAACAACTTCTTCTGCGCAGCTTGTTTTCTAGGCAGCAGCGCTATTGTGATGTCATCGGGGGGCATTGTGACAAGCCGCCAGTGTTCCGTCTCTTCATGTTGTGCACAGTTCAAACGGAAAATACATCAACAGGCAGACTACAGAAAAGCTTACTATCAAAGGTTAGAGGGGGGCTTTCTCAGAGGGCTTTTTACAGTTTTTCTATTCCCAATTAGCCGTTTAAGTGTACTTATTGAAAGTAGTAATTCTTTCATAGGCCGCCCTTTCTTAGTATTTGACGTTCCTTATATTGCGGTATGAGGCTTCGCAGTAGGTTGCAAACATTCATCACCCATGACTGTCCCCAATTGAGCTCAGAAGCTCAATGTCTATCATGACCTCTCTTTTAGAATGTCCAAGAGCAAGCAAACTATTCCTCCAGGAGAGGGCGCCAACAGACTACTAAAGAGATCATCATTACTCAAAGAAAACCCCAAAAACCAATGCATGATAGGAATAAACAGGTAACTTTCTTTGGAGTGGAAGCGGAGAGATCGCACCAGATGCCAATTCTAGATCTTATCACACCTGTGGTCACTGCAGCAGCAGGTGAATCCACTTTGTCCAAAAGGGATCTATTCCATTCAATTGCAAATGATCTAGATAAGACAGAGAACTGCAGCACGGGGACATAGCCGAGTTGGTCAGGTTGAGTGGTGATGAGTTTGCTATTTGGATGAATAAAGAAAGTCAAAAGTGTGAAAGATAAAAAACAAAAGGAGGAAGTGTGAAAAGTGAATGGGCCAAATTGAGGTGCATATGAAGACGTATGCTTTCTTCCAATTCATTAAATCGGGCTAATATGAATCAGGTGAATTGAGTTCTGCTTTTGGAAACTGGGTTAAGAAGGGGTGCACCGTTCCTGGAGGTACTGCAATACCAGGTCAATGCGTGGAGTGGACAGAGCAAGCTCTTTTTCCATCTCCCTGTTCTAAAAATCCATTTAATATATGGTCCCCAGATAGGGGACGTATCAGATATTAAACTGATAAGAACAGATACTACACTTGATCTTAGCCAAAAGGCCGAGAAGCGATAACCAGAATTGGTTTGGGCCTCGAGTGGCACCCTGGCCTATGCCGGACACATCTTAGGGAGAGAGAGCGAGAGGGAGACAAACCCACGCCTACACAAGACATTTTGTCACCCAAGCCAACCCTTGAAAAGGCTGCTTTGCAGAGCAAAAACAAGAAGAATGGTGCGTTTTGCAGCCGCCGCCCACTGCAATGAATCTGAATAACTCCTCCTTTAGGGCGCAAGCAACTCCCCTCCCCCTTGCAGTCTTTCCAATTCACGATACAAAAAGACGGACAGGACAGGTTGCCTGACTTTCCGTCACTGCCACCCTTTGCCATCCTTACCCGTAGAAAGCCCTTTCATCATCCCCAAACCCTAATCTTTTCCCTTTCCTTCCCAGCCCCCAAACCCTGCCCTCTGTACCTTTCTCACCACCCGCTTCCCTTCTCCTGTCATCCCCCTACCACCCGGGAAAAAAAGAGATTGCCCCCTCCTTCCACTAGCCCACCCTCCCACCCAAAGAACAACTTCTTCTGCGCAGCTTGTTTTCTAGGCAG
The DNA here is from genome assembly GCF_048569485.1 of Anomaloglossus baeobatrachus. Taxonomy (NCBI): domain Eukaryota; kingdom Metazoa; phylum Chordata; class Amphibia; order Anura; family Aromobatidae; genus Anomaloglossus; species Anomaloglossus baeobatrachus. The sequence goes on along the minus strand of NW_027443247.1, from coordinate 24,185 downwards.
CAGCGCTATTGTGATGTCATCGGGGGGCATTGTGACAAGCCGCCAGTGTTCCGTCTCTTCATGTTGTGCACAGTTCAAACGGAAAATACATCAACAGGCAGACTACAGAAAAGCTTACTATCAAAGGTTAGAGGGGGGCTTTCTCAGAGGGCTTTTTACAGTTTTTCTATTCCCAATTAGCCGTTTAAGTGTACTTATTGAAAGTAGTAATTCTTTCATAGGCCGCCCTTTCTTAGTATTTGACGTTCCTTATATTGCGGTATGAGGCTTCGCAGTAGGTTGCAAACATTCATCACCCATGACTGTCCCCAATTGAGCTCAGAAGCTCAATGTCTATCATGACCTCTCTTTTAGAATGTCCAAGAGCAAGCAAACTATTCCTCCAGGAGAGGGCGCCAACAGACTACTAAAGAGATCATCATTACTCAAAGAAAACCCCAAAAACCAATGCATGATAGGAATAAACAGGTAACTTTCTTTGGAGTGGAAGCGGAGAGATCGCACCAGATGCCAATTCTAGATCTTATCACACCTGTGGTCACTGCAGCAGCAGGTGAATCCACTTTGTCCAAAAGGGATCTATTCCATTCAATTGCAAATGATCTAGATAAGACAGAGAACTGCAGCACGGGGACATAGCCGAGTTGGTCAGGTTGAGTGGTGATGAGTTTGCTATTTGGATGAATAAAGAAAGTCAAAAGTGTGAAAGATAAAAAACAAAAGGAGGAAGTGTGAAAAGTGAATGGGCCAAATTGAGGTGCATATGAAGACGTATGCTTTCTTCCAATTCATTAAATCGGGCTAATATGAATCAGGTGAATTGAGTTCTGCTTTTGGAAACTGGGTTAAGAAGGGGTGCACCGTTCCTGGAGGTACTGCAATACCAGGTCAATGCGTGGAGTGGACAGAGCAAGCTCTTTTTCCATCTCCCTGTTCTAAAAATCCATTTAATATATGGTCCCCAGATAGGGGACGTATCAGATATTAAACTGATAAGAACAGATACTACACTTGATCTTAGCCAAAAGGCCGAGAAGCGATAACCAGAATTGGTTTGGGCCTCGAGTGGCACCCTGGCCTATGCCGGACACATCTTAGGGAGAGAGAGCGAGAGGGAGACAAACCCACGCCTACACAAGACATTTTGTCACCCAAGCCAACCCTTGAAAAGGCTGCTTTGCAGAGCAAAAACAAGAAGAATGGTGCGTTTTGCAGCCGCCGCCCACTGCAATGAATCTGAATAACTCCTCCTTTAGGGCGCAAGCAACTCCCCTCCCCCTTGCAGTCTTTCCAATTCACGATACAAAAAGACGGACAGGACAGGTTGCCTGACTTTCCGTCACTGCCACCCTTTGCCATCCTTACCCGTAGAAAGCCCTTTCATCATCCCCAAACCCTAATCTTTTCCCTTTCCTTCCCAGCCCCCAAACCCTGCCCTCTGTACCTTTCTCACCACCCGCTTCCCTTCTCCTGTCATCCCCCTACCACCCGGGAAAAAAAGAGATTGCCCCCTCCTTCCACTAGCCCACCCTCCCACCCAAAGAACAACTTCTTCTGCGCAGCTTGTTTTCTAGGCAGCAGCGCTATTGTGATGTCATCGGGGGGCATTGTGACAAGCCGCCAGTGTTCCGTCTCTTCATGTTGTGCACAGTTCAAACGGAAAATACATCAACAGGCAGACTACAGAAAAGCTTACTATCAAAGGTTAGAGGGGGGCTTTCTCAGAGGGCTTTTTACAGTTTTTCTATTCCCAATTAGCCGTTTAAGTGTACTTATTGAAAGTAGTAATTCTTTCATAGGCCGCCCTTTCTTAGTATTTGACGTTCCTTATATTGCGGTATGAGGCTTCGCAGTAGGTTGCAAACATTCATCACCCATGACTGTCCCCAATTGAGCTCAGAAGCTCAATGTCTATCATGACCTCTCTTTTAGAATGTCCAAGAGCAAGCAAACTATTCCTCCAGGAGAGGGCGCCAACAGACTACTAAAGAGATCATCATTACTCAAAGAAAACCCCAAAAACCAATGCATGATAGGAATAAACAGGTAACTTTCTTTGGAGTGGAAGCGGAGAGATCGCACCAGATGCCAATTCTAGATCTTATCACACCTGTGGTCACTGCAGCAGCAGGTGAATCCACTTTGTCCAAAAGGGATCTATTCCATTCAATTGCAAATGATCTAGATAAGACAGAGAACTGCAGCACGGGGACATAGCCGAGTTGGTCAGGTTGAGTGGTGATGAGTTTGCTATTTGGATGAATAAAGAAAGTCAAAAGTGTGAAAGATAAAAAACAAAAGGAGGAAGTGTGAAAAGTGAATGGGCCAAATTGAGGTGCATATGAAGACGTATGCTTTCTTCCAATTCATTAAATCGGGCTAATATGAATCAGGTGAATTGAGTTCTGCTTTTGGAAACTGGGTTAAGAAGGGGTGCACCGTTCCTGGAGGTACTGCAATACCAGGTCAATGCGTGGAGTGGACAGAGCAAGCTCTTTTTCCATCTCCCTGTTCTAAAAATCCATTTAATATATGGTCCCCAGATAGGGGACGTATCAGATATTAAACTGATAAGAACAGATACTACACTTGATCTTAGCCAAAAGGCCGAGAAGCGATAACCAGAATTGGTTTGGGCCTCGAGTGGCACCCTGGCCTATGCCGGACACATCTTAGGGAGAGAGAGCGAGAGGGAGACAAACCCACGCCTACACAAGACATTTTGTCACCCAAGCCAACCCTTGAAAAGGCTGCTTTGCAGAGCAAAAACAAGAAGAATGGTGCGTTTTGCAGCCGCCGCCCACTGCAATGAATCTGAATAACTCCTCCTTTAGGGCGCAAGCAACTCCCCTCCCCCTTGCAGTCTTTCCAATTCACGATACAAAAAGACGGACAGGACAGGTTGCCTGACTTTCCGTCACTGCCACCCTTTGCCATCCTTACCCGTAGAAAGCCCTTTCATCATCCCCAAACCCTAATCTTTTCCCTTTCCTTCCCAGCCCCCAAACCCTGCCCTCTGTACCTTTCTCACCACCCGCTTCCCTTCTCCTGTCATCCCCCTACCACCCGGGAAAAAAAGAGATTGCCCCCTCCTTCCACTAGCCCACCCTCCCACCCAAAGAACAACTTCTTCTGCGCAGCTTGTTTTCTAGGCAGCAGCGCTATTGTGATGTCATCGGGGGGCATTGTGACAAGCCGCCAGTGTTCCGTCTCTTCATGTTGTGCACAGTTCAAACGGAAAATACATCAACAGGCAGACTACAGAAAAGCTTACTATCAAAGGTTAGAGGGGGGCTTTCTCAGAGGGCTTTTTACAGTTTTTCTATTCCCAATTAGCCGTTTAAGTGTACTTATTGAAAGTAGTAATTCTTTCATAGGCCGCCCTTTCTTAGTATTTGACGTTCCTTATATTGCGGTATGAGGCTTCGCAGTAGGTTGCAAACATTCATCACCCATGACTGTCCCCAATTGAGCTCAGAAGCTCAATGTCTATCATGACCTCTCTTTTAGAATGTCCAAGAGCAAGCAAACTATTCCTCCAGGAGAGGGCGCCAACAGACTACTAAAGAGATCATCATTACTCAAAGAAAACCCCAAAAACCAATGCATGATAGGAATAAACAGGTAACTTTCTTTGGAGTGGAAGCGGAGAGATCGCACCAGATGCCAATTCTAGATCTTATCACACCTGTGGTCACTGCAGCAGCAGGTGAATCCACTTTGTCCAAAAGGGATCTATTCCATTCAATTGCAAATGATCTAGATAAGACAGAGAACTGCAGCACGGGGACATAGCCGAGTTGGTCAGGTTGAGTGGTGATGAGTTTGCTATTTGGATGAATAAAGAAAGTCAAAAGTGTGAAAGATAAAAAACAAAAGGAGGAAGTGTGAAAAGTGAATGGGCCAAATTGAGGTGCATATGAAGACGTATGCTTTCTTCCAATTCATTAAATCGGGCTAATATGAATCAGGTGAATTGAGTTCTGCTTTTGGAAACTGGGTTAAGAAGGGGTGCACCGTTCCTGGAGGTACTGCAATACCAGGTCAATGCGTGGAGTGGACAGAGCAAGCTCTTTTTCCATCTCCCTGTTCTAAAAATCCATTTAATATATGGTCCCCAGATAGGGGACGTATCAGATATTAAACTGATAAGAACAGATTTTTTGATTTAATGAAGCTTTCCAAAGCACCACAAAAATGCATGACCGAAGTCACACCAAAAACAGTGCAAAGGCTAGGATTCGTGTGGACCCCTCCGTGAGAAGAGGATCCCCAAAAATCAACCCCGTCCCTCCGAGCCAGAAGGCCACAGCGAGGGTCAGGGATCTTCGGTGCTCCCCCAAGCCGAAGCCTGGTTGAGCCTTGTTGTTGCTCCCAGCGTCCACCGAGGCATCTTACCCAAGTGGAGTAGGGAGCTACTAGTCGTTGGTTTCGCAGCCGAGACTGCCCGGACCGTCAACCGGTGTTGGTTTCTCAGCCCAAGGCTGACCGGACCTCCAACCGGGTGTTGGTTTCTCAGCCCAAGGCTGACCGGACCTCCAACCGGGTGTTGGTTTCTCAGCCCAAGGCTAACCGGACCTCCAACCGGGTGTTGGTTTCTCAGCCAAAGCTGACCCGGACCTCCAACCGGGTGATGGTTTCTCAGCCCAAAGCTGACCGGACCTCCGACTGGGATTATAAAAATTTCCCTTCTTAGCCAGAAGGCCAGGATAGGGCAATATGCTTGGAAAGTATGAATAGGCAAGGCGCGGCGTGCGACAGAGTCTGAGGCTTACCAGGGTCCCAACCTAGCAAGTTCAGACTCCCTCCAGGGTGTCCATTCCTGGGGCACATTGCACCATAACCCCCACACTTACTCAGTCTAATAGCCTCAATCCTGGTAGGGCCATGGTTTCCTCTAGATGGATATACTATCCTCCCAAAGTACTAACAAGTGCAACCTTCCAGTGTGCATTGCATCATTGTACTAAGGTGGCCGGAGCCTTAAACCACCTTTTCGAACGATACTACACTTGATCTTAGCCAAAAGGCCGAGAAGCGATAACCAGAATTGGTTTGGGCCTCGAGTGGCACCCTGGCCTATGCCGGACACATCTTAGGGAGAGAGAGCGAGAGGGAGACAAACCCACGCCTACACAAGACATTTTGTCACCCAAGCCAACCCTTGAAAAGGCTGCTTTGCAGAGCAAAAACAAGAAGAATGGTGCGTTTTGCAGCCGCCGCCCACTGCAATGAATCTGAATAACTCCTCCTTTAGGGCGCAAGCAACTCCCCTCCCCCTTGCAGTCTTTCCAATTCACGATACAAAAAGACGGACAGGACAGGTTGCCTGACTTTCCGTCACTGCCACCCTTTGCCATCCTTACCCGTAGAAAGCCCTTTCATCATCCCCAAACCCTAATCTTTTCCCTTTCCTTCCCAGCCCCCAAACCCTGCCCTCTGTACCTTTCTCACCACCCGCTTCCCTTCTCCTGTCATCCCCCTACCACCCGGGAAAAAAAGAGATTGCCCCCTCCTTCCACTAGCCCACCCTCCCACCCAAAGAACAACTTCTTCTGCGCAGCTTGTTTTCTAGGCAGCAGCGCTATTGTGATGTCATCGGGGGGCATTGTGACAAGCCGCCAGTGTTCCGTCTCTTCATGTTGTGCACAGTTCAAACGGAAAATACATCAACAGGCAGACTACAGAAAAGCTTACTATCAAAGGTTAGAGGGGGGCTTTCTCAGAGGGCTTTTTACAGTTTTTCTATTCCCAATTAGCCGTTTAAGTGTACTTATTGAAAGTAGTAATTCTTTCATAGGCCGCCCTTTCTTAGTATTTGACGTTCCTTATATTGCGGTATGAGGCTTCGCAGTAGGTTGCAAACATTCATCACCCATGACTGTCCCCAATTGAGCTCAGAAGCTCAATGTCTATCATGACCTCTCTTTTAGAATGTCCAAGAGCAAGCAAACTATTCCTCCAGGAGAGGGCGCCAACAGACTACTAAAGAGATCATCATTACTCAAAGAAAACCCCAAAAACCAATGCATGATAGGAATAAACAGGTAACTTTCTTTGGAGTGGAAGCGGAGAGATCGCACCAGATGCCAATTCTAGATCTTATCACACCTGTGGTCACTGCAGCAGCAGGTGAATCCACTTTGTCCAAAAGGGATCTATTCCATTCAATTGCAAATGATCTAGATAAGACAGAGAACTGCAGCACGGGGACATAGCCGAGTTGGTCAGGTTGAGTGGTGATGAGTTTGCTATTTGGATGAATAAAGAAAGTCAAAAGTGTGAAAGATAAAAAACAAAAGGAGGAAGTGTGAAAAGTGAATGGGCCAAATTGAGGTGCATATGAAGACGTATGCTTTCTTCCAATTCATTAAATCGGGCTAATATGAATCAGGTGAATTGAGTTCTGCTTTTGGAAACTGGGTTAAGAAGGGGTGCACCGTTCCTGGAGGTACTGCAATACCAGGTCAATGCGTGGAGTGGACAGAGCAAGCTCTTTTTCCATCTCCCTGTTCTAAAAATCCATTTAATATATGGTCCCCAGATAGGGGACGTATCAGATATTAAACTGATAAGAACAGATACTACACTTGATCTTAGCCAAAAGGCCGAGAAGCGATAACCAGAATTGGTTTGGGCCTCGAGTGGCACCCTGGCCTATGCCGGACACATCTTAGGGAGAGAGAGCGAGAGGGAGACAAACCCACGCCTACACAAGACATTTTGTCACCCAAGCCAACCCTTGAAAAGGCTGCTTTGCAGAGCAAAAACAAGAAGAATGGTGCGTTTTGCAGCCGCCGCCCACTGCAATGAATCTGAATAACTCCTCCTTTAGGGCGCAAGCAACTCCCCTCCCCCTTGCAGTCTTTCCAATTCACGATACAAAAAGACGGACAGGACAGGTTGCCTGACTTTCCGTCACTGCCACCCTTTGCCATCCTTACCCGTAGAAAGCCCTTTCATCATCCCCAAACCCTAATCTTTTCCCTTTCCTTCCCAGCCCCCAAACCCTGCCCTCTGTACCTTTCTCACCACCCGCTTCCCTTCTCCTGTCATCCCCCTACCACCCGGGAAAAAAAGAGATTGCCCCCTCCTTCCACTAGCCCACCCTCCCACCCAAAGAACAACTTCTTCTGCGCAGCTTGTTTTCTAGGCAGCAGCGCTATTGTGATGTCATCGGGGGGCATTGTGACAAGCCGCCAGTGTTCCGTCTCTTCATGTTGTGCACAGTTCAAACGGAAAATACATCAACAGGCAGACTACAGAAAAGCTTACTATCAAAGGTTAGAGGGGGGCTTTCTCAGAGGGCTTTTTACAGTTTTTCTATTCCCAATTAGCCGTTTAAGTGTACTTATTGAAAGTAGTAATTCTTTCATAGGCCGCCCTTTCTTAGTATTTGACGTTCCTTATATTGCGGTATGAGGCTTCGCAGTAGGTTGCAAACATTCATCACCCATGACTGTCCCCAATTGAGCTCAGAAGCTCAATGTCTATCATGACCTCTCTTTTAGAATGTCCAAGAGCAAGCAAACTATTCCTCCAGGAGAGGGCGCCAACAGACTACTAAAGAGATCATCATTACTCAAAGAAAACCCCAAAAACCAATGCATGATAGGAATAAACAGGTAACTTTCTTTGGAGTGGAAGCGGAGAGATCGCACCAGATGCCAATTCTAGATCTTATCACACCTGTGGTCACTGCAGCAGCAGGTGAATCCACTTTGTCCAAAAGGGATCTATTCCATTCAATTGCAAATGATCTAGATAAGACAGAGAACTGCAGCACGGGGACATAGCCGAGTTGGTCAGGTTGAGTGGTGATGAGTTTGCTATTTGGATGAATAAAGAAAGTCAAAAGTGTGAAAGATAAAAAACAAAAGGAGGAAGTGTGAAAAGTGAATGGGCCAAATTGAGGTGCATATGAAGACGTATGCTTTCTTCCAATTCATTAAATCGGGCTAATATGAATCAGGTGAATTGAGTTCTGCTTTTGGAAACTGGGTTAAGAAGGGGTGCACCGTTCCTGGAGGTACTGCAATACCAGGTCAATGCGTGGAGTGGACAGAGCAAGCTCTTTTTCCATCTCCCTGTTCTAAAAATCCATTTAATATATGGTCCCCAGATAGGGGACGTATCAGATATTAAACTGATAAGAACAGATACTACACTTGATCTTAGCCAAAAGGCCGAGAAGCGATAACCAGAATTGGTTTGGGCCTCGAGTGGCACCCTGGCCTATGCCGGACACATCTTAGGGAGAGAGAGCGAGAGGGAGACAAACCCACGCCTACACAAGACATTTTGTCACCCAAGCCAACCCTTGAAAAGGCTGCTTTGCAGAGCAAAAACAAGAAGAATGGTGCGTTTTGCAGCCGCCGCCCACTGCAATGAATCTGAATAACTCCTCCTTTAGGGCGCAAGCAACTCCCCTCCCCCTTGCAGTCTTTCCAATTCACGATACAAAAAGACGGACAGGACAGGTTGCCTGACTTTCCGTCACTGCCACCCTTTGCCATCCTTACCCGTAGAAAGCCCTTTCATCATCCCCAAACCCTAATCTTTTCCCTTTCCTTCCCAGCCCCCAAACCCTGCCCTCTGTACCTTTCTCACCACCCGCTTCCCTTCTCCTGTCATCCCCCTACCACCCGGGAAAAAAAGAGATTGCCCCCTCCTTCCACTAGCCCACCCTCCCACCCAAAGAACATCTTCTTCTGCGCAGCTTGTTTTCTAGGCAGCAGCGCTATTGTGATGTCATCGGGGGGCATTGTGACAAGCCGCCAGTGTTCCGTCTCTTCATGTTGTGCACAGTTCAAACGGAAAATACATCAACAGGCAGACTACAGAAAAGCTTACTATCAAAGGTTAGAGGGGGGCTTTCTCAGAGGGCTTTTTACAGTTTTTCTATTCCCAATTAGCCGTTTAAGTGTACTTATTGAAAGTAGTAATTCTTTCATAGGCCGCCCTTTCTTAGTATTTGACGTTCCTTATATTGCGGTATGAGGCTTCGCAGTAGGTTGCAAACATTCATCACCCATGACTGTCCCCAATTGAGCTCAGAAGCTCAATGTCTATCATGACCTCTCTTTTAGAATGTCCAAGAGCAAGCAAACTATTCCTCCAGGAGAGGGCGCCAACAGACTACTAAAGAGATCATCATTACTCAAAGAAAACCCCAAAAACCAATGCATGATAGGAATAAACAGGTAACTTTCTTTGGAGTGGAAGCGGAGAGATCGCACCAGATGCCAATTCTAGATCTTATCACACCTGTGGTCACTGCAGCAGCAGGTGAATCCACTTTGTCCAAAAGGGATCTATTCCATTCAATTGCAAATGATCTAGATAAGACAGAGAACTGCAGCACGGGGACATAGCCGAGTTGGTCAGGTTGAGTGGTGATGAGTTTGCTATTTGGATGAATAAAGAAAGTCAAAAGTGTGAAAGATAAAAAACAAAAGGAGGAAGTGTGAAAAGTGAATGGGCCAAATTGAGGTGCATATGAAGACGTATGCTTTCTTCCAATTCATTAAATCGGGCTAATATGAATCAGGTGAATTGAGTTCTGCTTTTGGAAACTGGGTTAAGAAGGGGTGCACCGTTCCTGGAGGTACTGCAATACCAGGTCAATGCGTGGAGTGGACAGAGCAAGCTCTTTTTCCATCTCCCTGTTCTAAAAATCCATTTAATATATGGTCCCCAGATAGGGGACGTATCAGATATTAAACTGATAAGAACAGATACTACACTTGATCTTAGCCAAAAGGCCGAGAAGCGATAACCAGAATTGGTTTGGGCCTCGAGTGGCACCCTGGCCTATGCCGGACACATCTTAGGGAGAGAGAGCGAGAGGGAGACAAACCCACGCCTACACAAGACATTTTGTCACCCAAGCCAACCCTTGAAAAGGCTGCTTTGCAGAGCAAAAACAAGAAGAATGGTGCGTTTTGCAGCCGCCGCCCACTGCAATGAATCTGAATAACTCCTCCTTTAGGGCGCAAGCAACTCCCCTCCCCCTTGCAGTCTTTCCAATTCACGATACAAAAAGACGGACAGGACAGGTTGCCTGACTTTCCGTCACTGCCACCCTTTGCCATCCTTACCCGTAGAAAGCCCTTTCATCATCCCCAAACCCTAATCTTTTCCCTTTCCTTCCCAGCCCCCAAACCCTGCCCTCTGTACCTTTCTCACCACCCGCTTCCCTTCTCCTGTCATCCCCCTACCACCCGGGAAAAAAAGAGATTGCCCCCTCCTTCCACTAGCCCACCCTCCCACCCAAAGAACAACTTCTTCTGCGCAGCTTGTTTTCTAGGCAGCAGCGCTATTGTGATGTCATCGGGGGGCATTGTGACAAGCCGCCAGTGTTCCGTCTCTTCATGTTGTGCACAGTTCAAACGGAAAATACATCAACAGGCAGACTACAGAAAAGCTTACTATCAAAGGTTAGAGGGGGGCTTTCTCAGAGGGCTTTTTACAGTTTTTCTATTCCCAATTAGCCGTTTAAGTGTACTTATTGAAAGTAGTAATTCTTTCATAGGCCGCCCTTTCTTAGTATTTGACGTTCCTTATATTGCGGTATGAGGCTTCGCAGTAGGTTGCAAACATTCATCACCCATGACTGTCCCCAATTGAGCTCAGAAGCTCAATGTCTATCATGACCTCTCTTTTAGAATGTCCAAGAGCAAGCAAACTATTCCTCCAGGAGAGGGCGCCAACAGACTACTAAAGAGATCATCATTACTCAAAGAAAACCCCAAAAACCAATGCATGATAGGAATAAACAGGTAACTTTCTTTGGAGTGGAAGCGGAGAGATCGCACCAGATGCCAATTCTAGATCTTATCACACCTGTGGTCACTGCAGCAGCAGGTGAATCCACTTTGTCCAAAAGGGATCTATTCCATTCAATTGCAAATGATCTAGATAAGACAGAGAACTGCAGCACGGGGACATAGCCGAGTTGGTCAGGTTGAGTGGTGATGAGTTTGCTATTTGGATGAATAAAGAAAGTCAAAAGTGTGAAAGATAAAAAACAAAAGGAGGAAGTGTGAAAAGTGAATGGGCCAAATTGAGGTGCATATGAAGACGTATGCTTTCTTCCAATTCATTAAATCGGGCTAATATGAATCAGGTGAATTGAGTTCTGCTTTTGGAAACTGGGTTAAGAAGGGGTGCACCGTTCCTGGAGGTACTGCAATACCAGGTCAATGCGTGGAGTGGACAGAGCAAGCTCTTTTTCCATCTCCCTGTTCTAAAAATCCATTTAATATATGGTCCCCAGATAGGGGACGTATCAGATATTAAACTGATAAGAACAGATACTACACTTGATCTTAGCCAAAAGGCCGAGAAGCGATAACCAGAATTGGTTTGGGCCTCGAGTGGCACCCTGGCCTATGCCGGACACATCTTAGGGAGAGAGAGCGAGAGGGAGACAAACCCACGCCTACACAAGACATTTTGTCACCCAAGCCAACCCTTGAAAAGGCTGCTTTGCAGAGCAAAAACAAGAAGAATGGTGCGTTTTGCAGCCGCCGCCCACTGCAATGAATCTGAATAACTCCTCCTTTAGGGCGCAAGCAACTCCCCTCCCCCTTGCAGTCTTTCCAATTCACGATACAAAAAGACGGACAGGACAGGTTGCCTGACTTTCCGTCACTGCCACCCTTTGCCATCCTTACCCGTAGAAAGCCCTTTCATCATCCCCAAACCCTAATCTTTTCCCTTTCCTTCCCAGCCCCCAAACCCTGCCCTCTGTACCTTTCTCACCACCCGCTTCCCTTCTCCTGTCATCCCCCTACCACCCGGGAAAAAAAGAGATTGCCCCCTCCTTCCACTAGCCCACCCTCCCACCCAAAGAACAACTTCTTCTGCGCAGCTTGTTTTCTAGGCAGCAGCGCTATTGTGATGTCATCGGGGGGCATTGTGACAAGCCGCCAGTGTTCCGTCTCTTCATGTTGTGCACAGTTCAAACGGAAAATACATCAACAGGCAGACTACAGAAAAGCTTACTATCAAAGGTTAGAGGGGGGCTTTCTCAGAGGGCTTTTTACAGTTTTTCTATTCCCAATTAGCCGTTTAAGTGTACTTATTGAAAGTAGTAATTCTTTCATAGGCCGCCCTTTCTTAGTATTTGACGTTCCTTATATTGCGGTATGAGGCTTCGCAGTAGGTTGCAAACATTCATCACCCATGACTGTCCCCAATTGAGCTCAGAAGCTCAATGTCTATCATGACCTCTCTTTTAGAATGTCCAAGAGCAAGCAAACTATTCCTCCAGGAGAGGGCGCCAACAGACTACTAAAGAGATCATCATTACTCAAAGAAAACCCCAAAAACCAATGCATGATAGGAATAAACAGGTAACTTTCTTTGGAGTGGAAGCGGAGAGATCGCACCAGATGCCAATTCTAGATCTTATCACACCTGTGGTCACTGCAGCAGCAGGTGAATCCACTTTGTCCAAAAGGGATCTATTCCATTCAATTGCAAATGATCTAGATAAGACAGAGAACTGCAGCACGGGGACATAGCCGAGTTGGTCAGGTTGAGTGGTGATGAGTTTGCTATTTGGATGAATAAAGAAAGTCAAAAGTGTGAAAGATAAAAAACAAAAGGAGGAAGTGTGAAAAGTGAATGGGCCAAATTGAGGTGCATATGAAGACGTATGCTTTCTTCCAATTCATTAAATCGGGCTAATATGAATCAGGTGAATTGAGTTCTGCTTTTGGAAACTGGGTTAAGAAGGGGTGCACCGTTCCTGGAGGTACTGCAATACCAGGTCAATGCGTGGAGTGGACAGAGCAAGCTCTTTTTCCATCTCCCTGTTCTAAAAATCCATTTAATATATGGTCCCCAGATAGGGGACGTATCAGATATTAAACTGATAAGAACAGATACTACACTTGATCTTAGCCAAAAGGCCGAGAAGCGATAACCAGAATTGGTTTGGGCCTCGAGTGGCACCCTGGCCTATGCCGGACACATCTTAGGGAGAGAGAGCGAGAGGGAGACAAACCCACGCCTACACAAGACATTTTGTCACCCAAGCCAACCCTTGAAAAGGCTGCTTTGCAGAGCAAAAACAAGAAGAATGGTGCGTTTTGCAGCCGCCGCCCACTGCAATGAATCTGAATAACTCCTCCTTTAGGGCGCAAGCAACTCCCCTCCCCCTTGCAGTCTTTCCAATTCACGATACAAAAAGACGGACAGGACAGGTTGCCTGACTTTCCGTCACTGCCACCCTTTGCCATCCTTACCCGTAGAAAGCCCTTTCATCATCCCCAAACCCTAATCTTTTCCCTTTCCTTCCCAGCCCCCAAACCCTGCCCTCTGTACCTTTCTCACCACCCGCTTCCCTTCTCCTGTCATCCCCCTACCACCCGGGAAAAAAAGAGATTGCCCCCTCCTTCCACTAGCCCACCCTCCCACCCAAAGAACATCTTCTTCTGCGCAGCTTGTTTTCTAGGCAGCAGCGCTATTGTGATGTCATCGGGGGGCATTGTGACAAGCCGCCAGTGTTCCGTCTCTTCATGTTGTGCACAGTTCAAACGGAAAATACATCAACAGGCAGACTACAGAAAAGCTTACTATCAAAGGTTAGAGGGGGGCTTTCTCAGAGGGCTTTTTACAGTTTTTCTATTCCCAATTAGCCGTTTAAGTGTACTTATTGAAAGTAGTAATTCTTTCATAGGCCGCCCTTTCTTAGTATTTGACGTTCCTTATATTGCGGTATGAGGCTTCGCAGTAGGTTGCAAACATTCATCACCCATGACTGTCCCCAATTGAGCTCAGAAGCTCAATGTCTATCATGACCTCTCTTTTAGAATGTCCAAGAGCAAGCAAACTATTCCTCCAGGAGAGGGCGCCAACAGACTACTAAAGAGATCATCATTACTCAAAGAAAACCCCAAAAACCAATGCATGATAGGAATAAACAGGTAACTTTCTTTGGAGTGGAAGCGGAGAGATCGCACCAGATGCCAATTCTAGATCTTATCACACCTGTGGTCACTGCAGCAGCAGGTGAATCCACTTTGTCCAAAAGGGATCTATTCCATTCAATTGCAAATGATCTAGATAAGACAGAGAACTGCAGCACGGGGACATAGCCGAGTTGGTCAGGTTGAGTGGTGATGAGTTTGCTATTTGGATGAATAAAGAAAGTCAAAAGTGTGAAAGATAAAAAACAAAAGGAGGAAGTGTGAAAAGTGAATGGGCCAAATTGAGGTGCATATGAAGACGTATGCTTTCTTCCAATTCATTAAATCGGGCTAATATGAATCAGGTGAATTGAGTTCTGCTTTTGGAAACTGGGTTAAGAAGGGGTGCACCGTTCCTGGAGGTACTGCAATACCAGGTCAATGCGTGGAGTGGACAGAGCAAGCTCTTTTTCCATCTCCCTGTTCTAAAAATCCATTTAATATATGGTCCCCAGATAGGGGACGTATCAGATATTAAACTGATAAGAACAGATACTACACTTGATCTTAGCCAAAAGGCCGAGAAGCGATAACCAGAATTGGTTTGGGCCTCGAGTGGCACCCTGGCCTATGCCGGACACATCTTAGGGAGAGAGAGCGAGAGGGAGACAAACCCACGCCTACACAAGACATTTTGTCACCCAAGCCAACCCTTGAAAAGGCTGCTTTGCAGAGCAAAAACAAGAAGAATGGTGCGTTTTGCAGCCGCCGCCCACTGCAATGAATCTGAATAACTCCTCCTTTAGGGCGCAAGCAACTCCCCTCCCCCTTGCAGTCTTTCCAATTCACGATACAAAAAGACGGACAGGACAGGTTGCCTGACTTTCCGTCACTGCCACCCTTTGCCATCCTTACCCGTAGAAAGCCCTTTCATCATCCCCAAACCCTAATCTTTTCCCTTTCCTTCCCAGCCCCCAAACCCTGCCCTCTGTACCTTTCTCACCACCCGCTTCCCTTCTCCTGTCATCCCCCTACCACCCGGGAAAAAAAGAGATTGCCCCCTCCTTCCACTAGCCCACCCTCCCACCCAAAGAACAACTTCTTCTGCGCAGCTTGTTTTCTAGGCAGCAGCGCTATTGTGATGTCATCGGGGGGCATTGTGACAAGCCGCCAGTGTTCCGTCTCTTCATGTTGTGCACAGTTCAAACGGAAAATACATCAACAGGCAGACTACAGAAAAGCTTACTATCAAAGGTTAGAGGGGGGCTTTCTCAGAGGGCTTTTTACAGTTTTTCTATTCCCAATTAGCCGTTTAAGTGTACTTATTGAAAGTAGTAATTCTTTCATAGGCCGCCCTTTCTTAGTATTTGACGTTCCTTATATTGCGGTATGAGGCTTCGCAGTAGGTTGCAAACATTCATCACCCATGACTGTCCCCAATTGAGCTCAGAAGCTCAATGTCTATCATGACCTCTCTTTTAGAATGTCCAAGAGCAAGCAAACTATTCCTCCAGGAGAGGGCGCCAACAGACTACTAAAGAGATCATCATTACTCAAAGAAAACCCCAAAAACCAATGCATGATAGGAATAAACAGGTAACTTTCTTTGGAGTGGAAGCGGAGAGATCGCACCAGATGCCAATTCTAGATCTTATCACACCTGTGGTCACTGCAGCAGCAGGTGAATCCACTTTGTCCAAAAGGGATCTATTCCATTCAATTGCAAATGATCTAGATAAGACAGAGAACTGCAGCACGGGGACATAGCCGAGTTGGTCAGGTTGAGTGGTGATGAGTTTGCTATTTGGATGAATAAAGAAAGTCAAAAGTGTGAAAGATAAAAAACAAAAGGAGGAAGTGTGAAAAGTGAATGGGCCAAATTGAGGTGCATATGAAGACGTATGCTTTCTTCCAATTCATTAAATCGGGCTAATATGAATCAGGTGAATTGAGTTCTGCTTTTGGAAACTGGGTTAAGAAGGGGTGCACCGTTCCTGGAGGTACTGCAATACCAGGTCAATGCGTGGAGTGGACAGAGCAAGCTCTTTTTCCATCTCCCTGTTCTAAAAATCCATTTAATATATGGTCCCCAGATAGGGGACGTATCAGATATTAAACTGATAAGAACAGATACTACACTTGATCTTAGCCAAAAGGCCGAGAAGCGATAACCAGAATTGGTTTGGGCCTCGAGTGGCACCCTGGCCTATGCCGGACACATCTTAGGGAGAGAGAGCGAGAGGGAGACAAACCCACGCCTACACAAGACATTTTGTCACCCAAGCCAACCCTTGAAAAGGCTGCTTTGCAGAGCAAAAACAAGAAGAATGGTGCGTTTTGCAGCCGCCGCCCACTGCAATGAATCTGAATAACTCCTCCTTTAGGGCGCAAGCAACTCCCCTCCCCCTTGCAGTCTTTCCAATTCACGATACAAAAAGACGGACAGGACAGGTTGCCTGACTTTCCGTCACTGCCACCCTTTGCCATCCTTACCCGTAGAAAGCCCTTTCATCATCCCCAAACCCTAATCTTTTCCCTTTCCTTCCCAGCCCCCAAACCCTGCCCTCTGTACCTTTCTCACCACCCGCTTCCCTTCTCCTGTCATCCCCCTACCACCCGGGAAAAAAAGAGATTGCCCCCTCCTTCCACTAGCCCACCCTCCCACCCAAAGAACAACTTCTTCTGCGCAGCTTGTTTTCTAGGCAGCAGCGCTATTGTGATGTCATCGGGGGGCATTGTGACAAGCCGCCAGTGTTCCGTCTCTTCATGTTGTGCACAGTTCAAACGGAAAATACATCAACAGGCAGACTACAGAAAAGCTTACTATCAAAGGTTAGAGGGGGGCTTTCTCAGAGGGCTTTTTACAGTTTTTCTATTCCCAATTAGCCGTTTAAGTGTACTTATTGAAAGTAGTAATTCTTTCATAGGCCGCCCTTTCTTAGTATTTGACGTTCCTTATATTGCGGTATGAGGCTTCGCAGTAGGTTGCAAACATTCATCACCCATGACTGTCCCCAATTGAGCTCAGAAGCTCAATGTCTATCATGACCTCTCTTTTAGAATGTCCAAGAGCAAGCAAACTATTCCTCCAGGAGAGGGCGCCAACAGACTACTAAAGAGATCATCATTACTCAAAGAAAACCCCAAAAACCAATGCATGATAGGAATAAACAGGTAACTTTCTTTGGAGTGGAAGCGGAGAGATCGCACCAGATGCCAATTCTAGATCTTATCACACCTGTGGTCACTGCAGCAGCAGGTGAATCCACTTTGTCCAAAAGGGATCTATTCCATTCAATTGCAAATGATCTAGATAAGACAGAGAACTGCAGCACGGGGACATAGCCGAGTTGGTCAGGTTGAGTGGTGATGAGTTTGCTATTTGGATGAATAAAGAAAGTCAAAAGTGTGAAAGATAAAAAACAAAAGGAGGAAGTGTGAAAAGTGAATGGGCCAAATTGAGGTGCATATGAAGACGTATGCTTTCTTCCAATTCATTAAATCGGGCTAATATGAATCAGGTGAATTGAGTTCTGCTTTTGGAAACTGGGTTAAGAAGGGGTGCACCGTTCCTGGAGGTACTGCAATACCAGGTCAATGCGTGAAGTGGACAGAGCAAGCTCTTTTTCCATCTCCCTGTTCTAAAAATCCATTTAATATATGGTCCCCAGATAGGGGACGTATCAGATATTAAACTGATAAGAACAGATACTACACTTGATCTTAGCCAAAAGGCCGAGAAGCGATAACCAGAATTGGTTTGGGCCTCGAGTGGCACCCTGGCCTATGCCGGACACATCTTAGGGAGAGAGAGCGAGAGGGAGACAAACCCACGCCTACACAAGACATTTTGTCACCCAAGCCAACCCTTGAAAAGGCTGCTTTGCAGAGCAAAAACAAGAAGAATGGTGCGTTTTGCAGCCGCCGCCCACTGCAATGAATCTGAATAACTCCTCCTTTAGGGCGCAAGCAACTCCCCTCCCCCTTGCAGTCTTTCCAATTCACGATACAAAAAGACGGACAGGACAGGTTGCCTGACTTTCCGTCACTGCCACCCTTTGCCATCCTTACCCGTAGAAAGCCCTTTCATCATCCCCAAACCCTAATCTTTTCCCTTTCCTTCCCAGCCCCCAAACCCTGCCCTCTGTACCTTTCTCACCACCCGCTTCCCTTCTCCTGTCATCCCCCTACCACCCGGGAAAAAAAGAGATTGCCCCCTCCTTCCACTAGCCCACCCTCCCACCCAAAGAACAACTTCTTCTGCGCAGCTTGTTTTCTAGGCAGCAGCGCTATTGTGATGTCATCGGGGGGCATTGTGACAAGCCGCCAGTGTTCCGTCTCTTCATGTTGTGCACAGTTCAAACGGAAAATACATCAACAGGCAGACTACAGAAAAGCTTACTATCAAAGGTTAGAGGGGGGCTTTCTCAGAGGGCTTTTTACAGTTTTTCTATTCCCAATTAGCCGTTTAAGTGTACTTATTGAAAGTAGTAATTCTTTCATAGGCCGCCCTTTCTTAGTATTTGACGTTCCTTATATTGCGGTATGAGGCTTCGCAGTAGGTTGCAAACATTCATCACCCATGACTGTCCCCAATTGAGCTCAGAAGCTCAATGTCTATCATGACCTCTCTTTTAGAATGTCCAAGAGCAAGCAAACTATTCCTCCAGGAGAGGGCGCCAACAGACTACTAAAGAGATCATCATTACTCAAAGAAAACCCCAAAAACCAATGCATGATAGGAATAAACAGGTAACTTTCTTTGGAGTGGAAGCGGAGAGATCGCACCAGATGCCAATTCTAGATCTTATCACACCTGTGGTCACTGCAGCAGCAGGTGAATCCACTTTGTCCAAAAGGGATCTATTCCATTCAATTGCAAATGATCTAGATAAGACAGAGAACTGCAGCACGGGGACATAGCCGAGTTGGTCAGGTTGAGTGGTGATGAGTTTGCTATTTGGATGAATAAAGAAAGTCAAAAGTGTGAAAGATAAAAAACAAAAGGAGGAAGTGTGAAAAGTGAATGGGCCAAATTGAGGTGCATATGAAGACGTATGCTTTCTTCCAATTCATTAAATCGGGCTAATATGAATCAGGTGAATTGAGTTCTGCTTTTGGAAACTGGGTTAAGAAGGGGTGCACCGTTCCTGGAGGTACTGCAATACCAGGTCAATGCGTGGAGTGGACAGAGCAAGCTCTTTTTCCATCTCCCTGTTCTAAAAATCCATTTAATATATGGTCCCCAGATAGGGGACGTATCAGATATTAAACTGATAAGAACAGATACTACACTTGATCTTAGCCAAAAGGCCGAGAAGCGATAACCAGAATTGGTTTGGGCCTCGAGTGGCACCCTGGCCTATGCCGGACACATCTTAGGGAGAGAGAGCGAGAGGGAGACAAACCCACGCCTACACAAGACATTTTGTCACCCAAGCCAACCCTTGAAAAGGCTGCTTTGCAGAGCAAAAACAAGAAGAATGGTGCGTTTTGCAGCCGCCGCCCACTGCAATGAATCTGAATAACTCCTCCTTTAGGGCGCAAGCAACTCCCCTCCCCCTTGCAGTCTTTCCAATTCACGATACAAAAAGACGGACAGGACAGGTTGCCTGACTTTCCGTCACTGCCACCCTTTGCCATCCTTACCCGTAGAAAGCCCTTTCATCATCCCCAAACCCTAATCTTTTCCCTTTCCTTCCCAGCCCCCAAACCCTGCCCTCTGTACCTTTCTCACCACCCGCTTCCCTTCTCCTGTCATCCCCCTACCACCCGGGAAAAAAAGAGATTGCCCCCTCCTTCCACTAGCCCACCCTCCCACCCAAAGAACAACTTCTTCTGCGCAGCTTGTTTTCTAGGCAGCAGCGCTATTGTGATGTCATCGGGGGGCATTGTGACAAGCCGCCAGTGTTCCGTCTCTTCATGTTGTGCACAGTTCAAACGGAAAATACATCAACAGGCAGACTACAGAAAAGCTTACTATCAAAGGTTAGAGGGGGGCTTTCTCAGAGGGCTTTTTACAGTTTTTCTATTCCCAATTAGCCGTTTAAGTGTACTTATTGAAAGTAGTAATTCTTTCATAGGCCGCCCTTTCTTAGTATTTGACGTTCCTTATATTGCGGTATGAGGCTTCGCAGTAGGTTGCAAACATTCATCACCCATGACTGTCCCCAATTGAGCTCAGAAGCTCAATGTCTATCATGACCTCTCTTTTAGAATGTCCAAGAGCAAGCAAACTATTCCTCCAGGAGAGGGCGCCAACAGACTACTAAAGAGATCATCATTACTCAAAGAAAACCCCAAAAACCAATGCATGATAGGAATAAACAGGTAACTTTCTTTGGAGTGGAAGCGGAGAGATCGCACCAGATGCCAATTCTAGATCTTATCACACCTGTGGTCACTGCAGCAGCAGGTGAATCCACTTTGTCCAAAAGGGATCTATTCCATTCAATTGCAAATGATCTAGATAAGACAGAGAACTGCAGCACGGGGACATAGCCGAGTTGGTCAGGTTGAGTGGTGATGAGTTTGCTATTTGGATGAATAAAGAAAGTCAAAAGTGTGAAAGATAAAAAACAAAAGGAGGAAGTGTGAAAAGTGAATGGGCCAAATTGAGGTGCATATGAAGACGTATGCTTTCTTCCAATTCATTAAATCGGGCTAATATGAATCAGGTGAATTGAGTTCTGCTTTTGGAAACTGGGTTAAGAAGGGGTGCACCGTTCCTGGAGGTACTGCAATACCAGGTCAATGCGTGGAGTGGACAGAGCAAGCTCTTTTTCCATCTCCCTGTTCTAAAAATCCATTTAATATATGGTCCCCAGATAGGGGACGTATCAGATATTAAACTGATAAGAACAGATACTACACTTGATCTTAGCCAAAAGGCCGAGAAGCGATAACCAGAATTGGTTTGGGCCTCGAGTGGCACCCTGGCCTATGCCGGACACATCTTAGGGAGAGAGAGCGAGAGGGAGACAAACCCACGCCTACACAAGACATTTTGTCACCCAAGCCAACCCTTGAAAAGGCTGCTTTGCAGAGCAAAAACAAGAAGAATGGTGCGTTTTGCAGCCGCCGCCCACTGCAATGAATCTGAATAACTCCTCCTTTAGGGCGCAAGCAACTCCCCTCCCCCTTGCAGTCTTTCCAATTCACGATACAAAAAGACGGACAGGACAGGTTGCCTGACTTTCCGTCACTGCCACCCTTTGCCATCCTTACCCGTAGAAAGCCCTTTCATCATCCCCAAACCCTAATCTTTTCCCTTTCCTTCCCAGCCCCCAAACCCTGCCCTCTGTACCTTTCTCACCACCCGCTTCCCTTCTCCTGTCATCCCCCTACCACCCGGGAAAAAAAGAGATTGCCCCCTCCTTCCACTAGCCCACCCTCCCACCCAAAGAACAACTTCTTCTGCGCAGCTTGTTTTCTAGGCAGCAGCGCTATTGTGATGTCATCGGGGGGCATTGTGACAAGCCGCCAGTGTTCCGTCTCTTCATGTTGTGCACAGTTCAAACGGAAAATACATCAACAGGCAGACTACAGAAAAGCTTACTATCAAAGGTTAGAGGGGGGCTTTCTCAGAGGGCTTTTTACAGTTTTTCTATTCCCAATTAGCCGTTTAAGTGTACTTATTGAAAGTAGTAATTCTTTCATAGGCCGCCCTTTCTTAGTATTTGACGTTCCTTATATTGCGGTATGAGGCTTCGCAGTAGGTTGCAAACATTCATCACCCATGACTGTCCCCAATTGAGCTCAGAAGCTCAATGTCTATCATGACCTCTCTTTTAGAATGTCCAAGAGCAAGCAAACTATTCCTCCAGGAGAGGGCGCCAACAGACTACTAAAGAGATCATCATTACTCAAAGAAAACCCCAAAAACCAATGCATGATAGGAATAAACAGGTAACTTTCTTTGGAGTGGAAGCGGAGAGATCGCACCAGATGCCAATTCTAGATCTTATCACACCTGTGGTCACTGCAGCAGCAGGTGAATCCACTTTGTCCAAAAGGGATCTATTCCATTCAATTGCAAATGATCTAGATAAGACAGAGAACTGCAGCACGGGGACATAGCCGAGTTGGTCAGGTTGAGTGGTGATGAGTTTGCTATTTGGATGAATAAAGAAAGTCAAAAGTGTGAAAGATAAAAAACAAAAGGAGGAAGTGTGAAAAGTGAATGGGCCAAATTGAGGTGCATATGAAGACGTATGCTTTCTTCCAATTCATTAAATCGGGCTAATATGAATCAGGTGAATTGAGTTCTGCTTTTGGAAACTGGGTTAAGAAGGGGTGCACCGTTCCTGGAGGTACTGCAATACCAGGTCAATGCGTGGAGTGGACAGAGCAAGCTCTTTTTCCATCTCCCTGTTCTAAAAATCCATTTAATATATGGTCCCCAGATAGGGGACGTATCAGATATTAAACTGATAAGAACAGATACTACACTTGATCTTAGCCAAAAGGCCGAGAAGCGATAACCAGAATTGGTTTGGGCCTCGAGTGGCACCCTGGCCTATGCCGGACACATCTTAGGGAGAGAGAGCGAGAGGGAGACAAACCCACGCCTACACAAGACATTTTGTCACCCAAGCCAACCCTTGAAAAGGCTGCTTTGCAGAGCAAAAACAAGAAGAATGGTGCGTTTTGCAGCCGCCGCCCACTGCAATGAATCTGAATAACTCCTCCTTTAGGGCGCAAGCAACTCCCCTCCCCCTTGCAGTCTTTCCAATTCACGATACAAAAAGACGGACAGGACAGGTTGCCTGACTTTCCGTCACTGCCACCCTTTGCCATCCTTACCCGTAGAAAGCCCTTTCATCATCCCCAAACCCTAATCTTTTCCCTTTCCTTCCCAGCCCCCAAACCCTGCCCTCTGTACCTTTCTCACCACCCGCTTCCCTTCTCCTGTCATCCCCCTACCACCCGGGAAAAAAAGAGATTGCCCCCTCCTTCCACTAGCCCACCCTCCCACCCAAAGAACAACTTCTTCTGCGCAGCTTGTTTTCTAGGCAGCAGCGCTATTGTGATGTCATCGGGGGGCATTGTGACAAGCCGCCAGTGTTCCGTCTCTTCATGTTGTGCACAGTTCAAACGGAAAATACATCAACAGGCAGACTACAGAAAAGCTTACTATCAAAGGTTAGAGGGGGGCTTTCTCAGAGGGCTTTTTACAGTTTTTCTATTCCCAATTAGCCGTTTAAGTGTACTTATTGAAAGTAGTAATTCTTTCATAGGCCGCCCTTTCTTAGTATTTGACGTTCCTTATATTGCGGTATGAGGCTTCGCAGTAGGTTGCAAACATTCATCACCCATGACTGTCCCCAATTGAGCTCAGAAGCTCAATGTCTATCATGACCTCTCTTTTAGAATGTCCAAGAGCAAGCAAACTATTCCTCCAGGAGAGGGCGCCAACAGACTACTAAAGAGATCATCATTACTCAAAGAAAACCCCAAAAACCAATGCATGATAGGAATAAACAGGTAACTTTCTTTGGAGTGGAAGCGGAGAGATCGCACCAGATGCCAATTCTAGATCTTATCACACCTGTGGTCACTGCAGCAGCAGGTGAATCCACTTTGTCCAAAAGGGATCTATTCCATTCAATTGCAAATGATCTAGATAAGACAGAGAACTGCAGCACGGGGACATAGCCGAGTTGGTCAGGTTGAGTGGTGATGAGTTTGCTATTTGGATGAATAAAGAAAGTCAAAAGTGTGAAAGATAAAAAACAAAAGGAGGAAGTGTGAAAAGTGAATGGGCCAAATTGAGGTGCATATGAAGACGTATGCTTTCTTCCAATTCATTAAATCGGGCTAATATGAATCAGGTGAATTGAGTTCTGCTTTTGGAAACTGGGTTAAGAAGGGGTGCACCGTTCCTGGAGGTACTGCAATACCAGGTCAATGCGTGGAGTGGACAGAGCAAGCTCTTTTTCCATCTCCCTGTTCTAAAAATCCATTTAATATATGGTCCCCAGATAGGGGACGTATCAGATATTAAACTGATAAGAACAGATACTACACTTGATCTTAGCCAAAAGGCCGAGAAGCGATAACCAGAATTGGTTTGGGCCTCGAGTGGCACCCTGGCCTATGCCGGACACATCTTAGGGAGAGAGAGCGAGAGGGAGACAAACCCACGCCTACACAAGACATTTTGTCACCCAAGCCAACCCTTGAAAAGGCTGCTTTGCAGAGCAAAAACAAGAAGAATGGTGCGTTTTGCAGCCGCCGCCCACTGCAATGAATCTGAATAACTCC